>NW_021820801.1:75223-152730 GCF_901001135.1 Rhinatrema bivittatum | reverse complement strand
AGTCTGAGCCTTTATAAATAAACAACAAATAAAAACTAAAATGCATTATCCAAGTACCCGCCCTACTATCCAACTACGCTTTCACCTCCACTGTAAGAACAAGATCCTCCCCCTCCTAAAATCCAGCCCAATAACCCCACCAGGACTCCCATGCCATCACCTTACATTTATTTCCCATTCTAGCACAAGCAATTCACAATGGATTGCTTACATTTCATGAAACAATTACTAATTATTAATATTCTGGCAGAGAGATGACTCTGCATTAACTACGTCTGACAGAATTTTAACTCTAGTGCAGACCTTGTTCTTTTACTTGCGTTACATGTGTCGGCTATGCCCTTGCTTGGAATACCGGGACCCCAAAACAATTGTACGTGCGCTGGTTTTAAGTCGGCTTAGACTATAGTAACAGTCTGTTACAGGGCCTTCCCCCTGCAGCTTTACATAGGCTACAACTGATTGAAAATGCTGCCACCTCAGAATATTAAACAGATTAGAGGCTGAAGAGAATTTGTGGCCTGCAGTTATCAGCATCAGCCTCCAGTGAGACTTGGAGGGGGCATATGACACTGACAGGGATGAGATTAACCCACAGTAAAAGGAAAGACCGACACGAAGACTGAAGTGCCAATCCCTTCCCCAAATTATGCCATACACAAATTACATCAGCCTCCTACAGGGGTTTCATCTGGCTTCTCCCTCCCTGCCTAGGGCTTTTTACCAATTTGGTTTGTGCCCTTTGATCCTCATTTGGAGGCTTGGGGTGTTCCTGCTACTGTGGGTGACTGCTTTGCCGCTCTCATGATGTTTTGGGATCTTTGTGCCACTCTTTCAGCTGCTTTGACCCTCTATCAGTGCACTGAGTTTTTCCTGCCACTTTTGGTGCTTTGCTCCTCCTTCATGTTTTCTTGAGCTTCTTCATTCCACACTTTGTGCCACTTTGCTCCTCTTGCTGTGCATTGGAGATTAATGTCCCTGCTTTTGGTGCCGTTTGTCCCTTTTTGTAGCATTAGGGTATTCTGGCCACTCTTGCTGCTGCTTTCCTCCTCACAGTGCTTTGGAGAATTCCTGCCACTGTTGGTACAGTTTTCCATTTTATGGTTACTTTGGCTATTCATTCCAATTTTTATGTCACGTTAGCACAGTCTTGGTGTAATGTGGGAGGCCATACAAACAAACAGAACAAATCCTTTTTTTTTTGACTCATATGAAACAAATCAGCTATTATATGAAAAAATGAACTGAAATAAATTTTTTTGCTTTACGCATCCCTAATATCCCAGCTGCCAAACATAGATTGTCACTGTCTGCAGGATAACATTCTTTATCCAAGACAGGTTTTGTTGTCTTCCTTCTTTATACTCCGCTATCTGTAGCAACCCCTCCAGGTATAACTCTTTTCTGCTGGATCACCTTGTACAAGAGACTCTGGTTGGGGGAGACATCGGGAATTATAATTGTTTTTAATTTTAGCAAAATGTTTAAAAGTTTTCATGCTGCAGTAGCACTACATGGCCACAGGAGGGCATATTAGATGTGTGAGTATCATTACAAAATGTATGATAAATGTTTTCATGCTGCAGTAGCACCAGAAGGCCACAGGAGGGCATAGCGCGTCCCTAGTTCCTCTTTTTGAACAGGAGCGGCAGCTGTCAGCAGGTTTGACAGCCGATGCTCAATTTTGCCGGCGTCGGTTCTCGAGCCCACTGACAGCCACGGGTTCGGAAACCGTACGTTGGCAAAACTGAGTATCCGGTTTTCAACCTGTGAGCCAATGGCCGACTTAAAATTTTTTTTTTAACTTTCTATAAATTTTGGGACCTCCGACTTAATATCACCATGATATTAAGTCGGACGGTGCACAAAAAGCAGTCTTTACTGCTTTTCTGTGTACTTTCCTGGTGCCCGGAGAAATTTCTGCCTACATTTGGGTGGGTGCTAATTTCTGAAAGTAAAATGTGCGGCTTGGCTGCACATTTTCCTTTCTGAATCGCGCGGGAATACCTAATAGGGCCATCAATATGCATTTGCATGTTGCGGGCACAATTAGGTTCGGGGGGGTTGGATGCACATTTTTGACCCCTTACTGAATAAGGGGTAACGCTAGCGCGTCCAATCGTGGGTTAACAGTGCGCCCCTGCTGTATCGGCCTGAAAATGTTTAATAAAAGTTTTCAGTCTGCAGTACCACCAGATGGCCACAGGAGGGCATAGTAGATGTGTCAACATTATAGCAAAATGTATAATAAAAGTTTTCATGCTGCAATACCTCCACATGGCCACAGGAGGGCACAGTAGATGTGCGAGATTTGTAATATAATTGTGCAAGGATCTCTTGGTTTCCTTACCAACAGGAGTGAACCAAGTTGTTCAAGTAGTAAATAGAGTTTGGGTTTGAACTCTTCCTTGTGGAAAAAAGAGATGGTGTTTTTCTGATCCGTTATAAAACTCTGCAACCATCTTAGGGCATGGATTCTTAGTTGAATTGCCCTGTGGTAAGACAGCCCTGTCCATGTAATCCCACTTTTGATTAATTTTTTGGCAGAAAGAACTCTGAGGGTCGTCTTCACAGAGACCTGGAGAAAGAGAGTGGAAACAGTGGACTCGATTTTGAAAGTGTGTTTAGCACTAAATAGCCAGACAAGTCAGATTTATGGCAAGAAGAAATTCGGTCATGTAACTCTCTGTTTAACGAAGGTACACTGGTTACCAGTTATTTGTAGGATTCGATTCCAGATACTGTGTCTGGTTTGTAAGGTTTTATCAAGTGTCAGCCATGCTGCTCATCTGATCTTTTAATTCCTTATTCACCAGGCAGGAATCTGTGTTCATCCCAGCTGGCTCTCTGCCATGGAATACGACTCCTCATGAGTATCACAAGGAGTCGAATTTCTTAAAGTTTAGAAAATCAATTTAGTCAGGCTTTTACCCAAGGGACTGACGCAGTAAAGTCTGCCCAGCCCAGCGCACAGGTTAACGATGTGCGTCCATAACCCCTGATGCAATAAGGGGATCAGCGCATCCAAAACATGCGAACAAACTCGCACGTAGCGAATAGCGCTCATCACATGTAAATGCCTTGTAAAAGAGGCTATTTTAGCTATTACTCCACCATGCAAAAAATTCCCGTGTGCCCAAGGTGTACTTTTGAATCCATAAAATGTTACATCTGCCTCGGAGCAGGCATAAAATCTTCCTGCACATCAAAGGCTCAAATTAAAAACCTGCTTTTAGTATCATTGCAATACTAAATAGGAAGAGCCATAGAAAACGGCACCATGCAAAAAATGTCTTAACAAATTGCAGGGCGCACAATAGACACCCGAAACATACACACTCCAGGCCATGTGCATTGTGCGTGTGCGTATTGTGCCGGTAAAATAGCTGCCGCGGGATAAAACGGGCGTCCGTTTCCCTATCCCATACACTTCCCTGTCTCCTGGGTGCCCGATGCCATGGACACGCTAGGGATGTACAATTTATCTTTAGTGTGACCTTTTTAGCACAGCGGCTCATTTGCATCGATCCCCAGGGGAGATGATTGTGCTCACATTTAACAAAACGTGCTCCCAGTTTGAACTCATGTTTTTGCATCGGCCTCTACGTTAGCAGTCTTGAACTTCTACAAGGCACTACCAGTTGATAGTCAAGAGGATCAGGGTTTTACCTAAGGTCTTTTAACTATTTAATGCTTTTATATTATGGAGGTTTATGGTGCTTTTGTGTGTCACTGTACATGATGTATTTTTTTTTAATATTTTGAATGTTTTTGAAATTGCAGTATTTTAATGTTTTATCTTTTACTTGTAAATCTCTTTGACATACTGTATGAAAAGTGATAAAATCACATATAATAAATTAAAACAAATAATCTCCTGGAGCCAGTCAGTCAGCGTGGTTACGGACCTCGGCTACGAAGCTCGCTGTTCGCAAGCTGGCAAAGGAATCATTTTACTTTTTTTTCATTTTCTAGTGCTGCCGAGGTTTGACCTGAACGTGGAATCCCCTCAGAAGTTTTTCCACATCGATGACAATGAATTTCAAGTCGATGTTTCAGCCCGGTGGGTTCTTTTTTATTACATACATAACTGGATGTATGGGGTAGAGCCTGGTCAGTGGTTGAACGGAGGGGCGAATCATTCTCGGACCTCTGCATGGTGGGGGTTATTCCTTCTGAGATGGCGGGAACTGCTTGCTATAGCCCCTGTGGGAGGATTTGAGTTCAAAACACATCCAAGCCACTACCTGAGCTGTGATTCCAAAATCAGGTCTGATTTTATTTACAGGAAAACTTCTGTGTTGTACAGAAAAAATAAGTTGCAACCCTTAAGGCACACTCTCTGGCTAAGGCTAAAGCAGTTTACAATGCAGGCTCACGTGCACTTCCCAGGCTGAGTCCCTGCTCCCAAGAGTGGACTGGCAGCACTTACAATTTAGAAATTCCGGAGAGGAGGAAAAGGTTCCAGCTTAAGGGTCTGACTTCCTCTCACAGATATTGCAATGCTCACAGTCCCCAGAGGCTGGAAAGAGGAGAGTCTGTAGGAAGTGGTGCCCCTTCCTTCACGAAGCCCAGGCCCGGAGTAAAATGAAAATCTGGAATCTCCCCCACCTGATGAGGGGCTTTTACTCTTCCGCTGCCTCCTGCGCTGCAGTTCTGAGCTGGAAGACCTCTGTGGGTCTCTAATCACACACAAACCTTATAGGAGGAGGAGGTCTGCAGGCTTAGTTCAGAGGGGGTAGCCGCATCACAATTATTATAGCAGTGGCAGTCCTGACCCATGTTATGGGTCACTAACGGGTACTGCACTTCGAAGGGATGTGCTACTCCAGTTATTTTACTCTGTTCTTCAAATAACCTGAAGATGCTTATTCTGGATTTGTCCAGGAGCAACATTTCGTTAAATTAAATTTGCAGTATGCAGAAATCTGAATAGAAAGTAGAACCTTGCATGATGCAGTGAGATTGTGGTTCCCAGTGTGGGATCTTCGCTGCAGATGTTGTACTGCATGGAGGTGGCTGACCCGTCAGATTCTGGGCATGGGTGACTCACCTCTAATGTCCAACCTCTCACCTAATATTCCTTCAAGGAAACAGCAATAAAATTATTCTGCTGTACAAAGCACCTGACTATTCTCGCCCAAGTCTTGAAACAATTTATATATAAGTATTTATTATTCAGATTTCTTACTTGCACTCTTAGCAAGGAATGAGAATAATCAATCACACAACCGAGCCCGGATTTAGGTAACTGCCTATGGCGCCAAAGAGGATGCTCCTTCTGCTTGCTTTAGTGCCATGTGCCGGCAGAGCTTCAGAGGGTGACCCCGTGGCAACTCTGCCCATGGGTGCCAAAGACGTAACGCCATCACTGGGGACCACACGTCTGGCTCTCAAATCATTCACATAAGCCCTTGATGTGCTTTGTACGGGGCTTTGATGCTTTTTATTTTCTGTATTTTACAGCATTCATATTCCATTGATCTTAATTCCTGCCCTTAGTAGATTACAGCTGGGAACAAATATAACAACAGCAATTTCAAAACAAGACAAAGAAACAGAATTTAAAATTAAAATCTGTGTCAAACCTCTCTGCATTGTCTGCAACCCTCTTTAATATCAGTTTAAGACCCATTTGCAGGTTGCTTGCACATCTAGGCATGGAATATGCAGATTATTTATAATCCCCTTAGTATCAACTCTGTTCCAGAGGCACTTGCAGAGGTGCCAGAATGTATCAGGGCCATAAGTCAATGGATGTTTGCAAATAAACTTGCACTGAAAGGTAATAATAAGACAGGGTTAATAGTGCTACCTACATTTACCGGTACAGACAGATGGAGGAATGGTCCATTCCAATCTCTATACATGTAAAGATTTTAGGCATTTTCTTTGCCACCCCAGGTGAAAGCAATGGTAAAGATTGCCGGTTATAAGTTATGCTTGCTATGTAAACTGAAGCCATTCTTGCAGCTTCAGGCATTAGTGATGTCTGGACATGACTATTGCAATTCCATAATATCTGTCTTCCAGCATCAACGCTAAGAGCAGCGACCATGCACAATATCCCCCATTGTATGCAATTTACAATGACGCATTAAGATTTGCACGCTAAGGCTTTGAATGCCAAAGTATTATTGCACAATATATACATGCACAATATCCCCCGTTGATGCAATTTACACTTCCAACCTTAGCCCAGAAGTAAAAGTTCTGTCTGGTGACTTACAGAGACGCTGAGGATTAAAGCTGATTCCCTGCTTTCTTCCCGCTAGATATATAAATGTATGCCAGTCCATGGTATACATTAATCACTGCGTGTAACTATCTTACCTTCTCCATCTATGTTAGATGTGTTTGTTACCTCTGACTTCCAACCTTAGCCCAGAAGTAAAAGTTCTGTCTGGTGACTTACAGAGTCGCTGACGATTAAAGCTGATTCCCTGCTTTCTTCCCGCTAGATATATAAATGTATGCCAGTCCATGGTATACATTAATCACTGCGTGTAACTATCTTACCTTCTCCATCTATGTTAGATGTGTTTGTTACCTCTGACTTCCAACCTTAGCCCAGAAGTAAAAGTTCTGTCTGGTGACTTACAGAGTCGCTGACGATTAAAGCTGATTTTCTGCTTTCTTCCCGCTAGATATATAAATGTATGCCAGTCCATGGTATACATTAATCACTGCGTGTAACTATCTTACCTTCTCCATCTATGTTAGATGTGTTTGTTACCTCTGACTTCCAACCTTAGCCCAGAAGTAAAAGTTCTGTCTGGTGACTTACAGAGAGGCTGAGGATTAAAGCTGATTCCCTGCTTTCTTCCCGCTAGATATATAAATGTATGCCAGTCCATGGTATACATTAATCACTGCGTGTAACTATCTTACCTTCTCCATCTATGTTAGATGTGTTTGTTACCTCTGACTTCCAACCTTAGCCCAGAAGTAAAAGTTCTGTCTGGTGACTTACAGAGAGGCTGAGGATTAAAGCTGATTCCCTGCTTTCTTCCCGCTAGATATATAAATGTATGCCAGTCCATGGTATACATTAATCACTGCGTGTAACTATCTTACCTTCTCCATCTATGTTAGATGTGTTTGTTACCTCTGACTTCCAACCTTAGCCCAGAAGTAAAAGTTCTGTCTGGTGACTTACAGAGACGCTGACGATTAAAGCTGATTCCCTGCTTTCTTCCCGCTAGATATATAAATGTATGCCAGTCCATGGTATACATTAATCACTGCGTGTAACTATCTTACCTTCTCCATCTATGTTAGATGTGTTTGTTACCTCTGACTTCCAACCTTAGCCCAGAAGTAAAAGTTCTGTCTGGTGACTTACAGAGACGCTGAGGATTAAAGCTGATTCCCTGCTTTCTTCCCGCTAGATATATAAATGTATGCCAGTCCATGGTATACATTAATCACTGCGTGTAACTATCTTACCTTCTCCATCTATGTTAGATGTGTTTGTTACCTCTGACTTCCAACCTTAGCCCAGAAGTAAAAGTTCTGTCTGGTGACTTACAGAGACGCTGAGGATTAAAGCTGATTCCCTGCTTTCTTCCCGCTAGATATATAAATGTATGCCAGTCCATGGTATACATTAATCACTGCGTGTAACTATCTTACCTTCTCCATCTATGTTAGATGTGTTTGTTACCTCTGACTTCCAACCTTAGCCCAGAAGTAAAAGTTCTGTCTGGTGACTTACAGAGTCGCTGACGATTAAAGCTGATTCCCTGCTTTCTTCCCGCTAGATATATAAATGTATGCCAGTCCATGGTATACATTAATCACTGCGTGTAACTATCTTACCTTCTCCATCTATGTTAGATGTGTTTGTTACCTCTGACTTCCAACCTTAGCCCAGAAGTAAAAGTTCTGTCTGGTGACTTACAGAGAGGCTGAGGATTAAAGCTGATTCCCTGCTTTCTTCCCGCTAGATATATAAATGTATGCCAGTCCATGGTATACATTAATCACTGCGTGTAACTATCTTACCTTCTCCATCTATGTTAGATGTGTTTGTTACCTCTGACTTCCAACCTTAGCCCAGAAGTAAAAGTTCTGTCTGGTGACTTACAGAGACGCTGACGATTAAAGCTGATTCCCTGCTTTCTTCCCGCTAGATATATAAATGTATGCCAGTCCATGGTATACATTAATCACTGCGTGTAACTATCTTACCTTCTCCATCTATGTTAGATGTGTTTGTTACCTCTGACTTCCAACCTTAGCCCAGAAGTAAAAGTTCTGTCTGGTGACTTACAGAGACGCTGAGGATTAAAGCTGATTCCCTGCTTTCTTCCCGCTAGATATATAAATGTATGCCAGTCCATGGTATACATTAATCACTGCGTGTAACTATCTTACCTTCTCCATCTATGTTAGATGTGTTTGTTACCTCTGACTTCCAACCTTAGCCCAGAAGTAAAAGTTCTGTCTGGTGACTTACAGAGTCGCTGACGATTAAAGCTGATTTTCTGCTTTCTTCCCGCTAGATATATAAATGTATGCCAGTCCATGGTATACATTAATCACTGCGTGTAACTATCTTACCTTCTCCATCTATGTTAGATGTGTTTGTTACCTCTGACTTCCAACCTTAGCCCAGAAGTAAAAGTTCTGTCTGGTGACTTACAGAGTCGCTGACGATTAAAGCTGATTCCCTGCTTTCTTCCCGCTAGATATATAAATGTATGCCAGTCCATGGTATACATTAATCACTGCGTGTAACTATCTTACCTTCTCCATCTATGTTAGATGTGTTTGTTACCTCTGACTTCCAACCTTAGCCCAGAAGTAAAAGTTCTGTCTGGTGACTTACAGAGAGGCTGAGGATTAAAGCTGATTCCCTGCTTTCTTCCCGCTAGATATATAAATGTATGCCAGTCCATGGTATACATTAATCACTGCGTGTAACTATCTTACCTTCTCCATCTATGTTAGATGTGTTTGTTACCTCTGACTTCCAACCTTAGCCCAGAAGTAAAAGTTCTGTCTGGTGACTTACAGAGACGCTGACGATTAAAGCTGATTCCCTGCTTTCTTCCCGCTAGATATATAAATGTATGCCAGTCCATGGTATACATTAATCACTGCGTGTAACTATCTTACCTTCTCCATCTATGTTAGATGTGTTTGTTACCTCTGACTTCCAACCTTAGCCCAGAAGTAAAAGTTCTGTCTGGTGACTTACAGAGACGCTGACGATTAAAGCTGATTCCCTGCTTTCTTCCCGCTAGATATATAAATGTATGCCAGTCCATGGTATACATTAATCACTGCGTGTAACTATCTTACCTTCTCCATCTATGTTAGATGTGTTTGTTACCTCTGACTTCCAACCTTAGCCCAGAAGTAAAAGTTCTGTCTGGTGACTTACAGAGAGGCTGAGGATTAAAGCTGATTCCCTGCTTTCTTCCCGCTAGATATATAAATGTATGCCAGTCCATGGTATACATTAATCACTGCGTGTAACTATCTTACCTTCTCCATCTATGTTAGATGTGTTTGTTACCTCTGACTTCCAACCTTAGCCCAGAAGTAAAAGTTCTGTCTGGTGACTTACAGAGTCGCTGACGATTAAAGCTGATTTTCTGCTTTCTTCCCGCTAGATATATAAATGTATGCCAGTCCATGGTATACATTAATCACTGCGTGTAACTATCTTACCTTCTCCATCTATGTTAGATGTGTTTGTTACCTCTGACTTCCAACCTTAGCCCAGAAGTAAAAGTTCTGTCTGGTGACTTACAGAGTCGCTGACGATTAAAGCTGATTCCCTGCTTTCTTCCCGCTAGATATATAAATGTATGCCAGTCCATGGTATACATTAATCACTGCGTGTAACTATCTTACCTTCTCCATCTATGTTAGATGTGTTTGTTACCTCTGACTTCCAACCTTAGCCCAGAAGTAAAAGTTCTGTCTGGTGACTTACAGAGAGGCTGAGGATTAAAGCTGATTCCCTGCTTTCTTCCCGCTAGATATATAAATGTATGCCAGTCCATGGTATACATTAATCACTGCGTGTAACTATCTTACCTTCTCCATCTATGTTAGATGTGTTTGTTACCTCTGACTTCCAACCTTAGCCCAGAAGTAAAAGTTCTGTCTGGTGAGTTACAGAGAGGCTGACGATTAAAGCTGATTCCCTGCTTTCTTCCCGCTAGATATATAAATGTATGCCAGTCCATGGTATACATTAATCACTGCGTGTAACTATCTTACCTTCTCCATCTATGTTAGATGTGTTTGTTACCTCTGACTTCCAACCTTAGCCCAGAAGTAAAAGTTCTGTCTGGTGACTTACAGAGACGCTGAGGATTAAAGCTGATTCCCTGCTTTCTTCCCGCTAGATATATAAATGTATGCCAGTCCATGGTATACATTAATCACTGCGTGTAACTATCTTACCTTCTCCATCTATGTTAGATGTGTTTGTTACCTCTGACTTCCAACCTTAGCCCAGAAGTAAAAGTTCTGTCTGGTGAGTTACAGAGTCGCTGACGATTAAAGCTGATTTTCTGCTTTCTTCCCGCTAGATATATAAATGTATGCCAGTCCATGGTATACATTAATCACTGCGTGTAACTATCTTACCTTCTCCATCTATGTTAGATGTGTTTGTTACCTCTGACTTCCAACCTTAGCCCAGAAGTAAAAGTTCTGTCTGGTGAGTTACAGAGTCGCTGACGATTAAAGCTGATTCCCTGCTTTCTTCCCGCTAGATATATAAATGTATGCCAGTCCATGGTATACATTAATCACTGCGTGTAACTATCTTACCTTCTCCATCTATGTTAGATGTGTTTGTTACCTCTGACTTCCAACCTTAGCCCAGAAGTAAAAGTTCTGTCTGGTGAGTTACAGAGACGCTGACGATTAAAGCTGATTTTCTGCTTTCTTCCCGCTAGATATATAAATGTATGCCAGTCCATGGTATACATTAATCACTGCGTGTAACTATCTTACCTTCTCCATCTATGTTAGATGTGTTTGTTACCTCTGACTTCCAACCTTAGCCCAGAAGTAAAAGTTCTGTCTGGTGACTTACAGAGATGCTGACGATTAAAGCTGATTTTCTGCTTTCTTCCCGCTAGATTCTTATATGGAAAACCGGTTCAGGGCAGTGCCTTCGTCTTGTTTGGGATTATGGTGGAAAATGAGAAACGAAGCATCCCAAACTCGCTGAACAAAATATCGGTGAGTCTTGAGTATTTCTTCCTCGATAACTGATAGATCCCCGGGGCCTGAGGGAATAAGGGAAGCTGAAAGGAGAACTGTGTTTAGCCGCCTTGAGGGAAGGCAAGTCTGACAGGCTGATGCACCGTTTTTTTAATGTGCACACAGCCATGTCTCCTGGACGCCTGATGCAATATTTAAATGAGCCGCTGCGTTAAAAAGGACACGCTAGGGAAGATTTGTGTGTCCCTAGCGCTCAAATGCATCTGGCACCCCAGGAGTCATCCGCACAATTGCAGTGGGCACGCAGTATGAGCACCCGCTAATTTCACCCAATATTCAGTGTACACACCTGGAACACGCATATTCACCCAGTATACACTCACAGTATATACACCTGGAACACGCATATTCACCCAGTATACACTCACAGTATATACACCTGGAACACGCAATTTCACTCAATATACTCTCACAATGTACACACCTGGAACACGCATATTCACCCAGTATACCCTCACAATGTACACACCTGGAACACGCATATTCACCCAGTATACACTCACAGTGTATACACCTGGAACACGCATATTCACCCAGTATACCCTCACAGTATATACACCTGGAACACGCAATTTCACTCAATATACTCTCACAATGTACACACCTGGAACACGCATATTCACCCAATATACACTCACAATGTATACACCTGGAACACTCATATTCACCCAATATACACTCACAATGTATACACCTGGAACACTCATATTCACCCAATATACACTCACAGTGTTTACACCTGGAACACGCAATTTCACTCAATATACACTCACAGTGTTTACACCTGGAACACGCAATTTCACTCAATATACACTCACAGTGTTTACACCTGGAACACTCATATTCACCCAATATACACTCACAATGTATACACCTGGAACACTCATATTCACCCAATATACACTCACAATGTATACACCTGGAACACTCATATTCACCCAATATACACTCACTGTGTTTACACCTGGAACACGCAATTTCACTCAATATACACTCACAGTGTTTACACCTGGAACACGCAATTTCACTCAATATACACTCACAGTGTTTACACCTGGAACACTCATATTCACCCAATATACACTCACAATGTACACACCTGGAACACTCATATTCACCCAATATACACTCACAATGTATACACCTGGAACACTCATATTCACCCAATATACACTCACAGTGTTTACACCTGGAACACGCAATTTCACTCAATATACACTCACAGTGTTTACACCTGGAACACTCATATTCACCCAATATACACTCACAATGTATACACCTGGAACACTCATATTCACCCAATATACACTCACAATGTATACACCTGGAACACTCATATTCACCCAATATACACTCACAATGTACACACCTGGAACACTCATATTCACCCAATATACACTCACAATGTACACACCTGGAACACTCATATTCACCCAATATACACTCACAGTGTTTACACCTGGAACACGCATATTCACCCAGTATACACTCACAGTATATACACCTGGAACACGCATATTCACCCAATATACACTCGCAATGTACACACCTGGAACACTCATATTCACCCAATATACACTCGCAATGTATACACCTGGAACACTCATATTCACCCAATATACACTCACAGTGTTTACACCTGGAACACGCAATTTCACTCAATATACACTCACAATGCACACATCTGGAACACGCATATTCACCCAATATACACTCGCAATGTACACACCTGGAACACTCATATTCACCCAATCTACACTCACAATGTACACACCTGGAACACACAATTTCACTCAATATACACTCGCAATGTACACACCTGGAACACTCATATTCACCCAATATACACTCGCAATGTACACACCTGGAACACACATATTCACCCAATATACACTTGCAATGTACACACCTGGAATACGCATATTGTGCATGCAGAAATTTTAAATTGTTTTTTAGATCAGGTCATTGCATTCTTCCTTTAATCTTGAACACTGCAAGCAGTAGATCTAAGTATCATACTTTGAAGGAGGTATCAGACAGAACAGGATTTTGGCATTTCTCATGAGCTCTTGACTGTGGAATGCCTTAATGCCATCTCTGGGGCTGGAGTTAAATTTGCCACATTAAAAAGTGTGTGTAGGGTGCCCAGTGATTTACTGTACTAGGGGGTAATAGCTAATAGCCTCGTGTACATGGATTTTACATTTGATGAGCGGTATTGGCTACGCAGTCGTTGGGGCATGTGTTTTGGATGTGCTAATCCTCTTATTGCATCAGGGGCTAGCGTAACGTATCCAAAACATGTGTCCATCCGCTCGTTAACCTATGCACTAGGCTGGGCAAGTTTTATTGCACTGGCCCCTTTGATGGATGATTTACTCATAGGATCTGTGTGTCTAATGAATTTCAGATAGAGGATGGGAAAGGAAGTGCCATACTAACCAGAGACATGATACAGAGCAGATTCCCGGACATTAACCAGCTCCTGGGTCACTTTATCTATGTTACGGTGACTGTTTTGACAAACACAGGTAAGAGCAGAAACTTAAGACCTGGCTGTTTAAACTGGCATACACTGACACTGGCTAAACACCCCCCTGAACCCCTCTAGCCCTCACCCCCCCTTTCCCCATCCCCTTCCCCCCCTTTTATTGAACCTATCCTTAATCCTATCTCCCCCCCCCGTACATACCCTCTGTAAATACTATAAATATTGTAATTTAAGCTCACGTTAATCGCCTTTAAGCTAAGTTTAAGTGTTCTCATCTGTTATCTGTATAAGTTACCTGTTTTATATGACCAGTTCCCTGTAAAGCGCTACCATGCCAAGTTCATGTTTCATGTCAACCGATGTGATGCTCAGAGTGTATGTCGGTATATAAAAACTTCCAAATAAATAAAGAGCCACGTGAAATAGGTTTGAGCGCAGCAAGCAGCCTATGGACAGGATGAGCAGAGAGTCCACTGCTAGTGAATGAGTAGAGAAGTGACAGCATCTGTCAGTCTCTCTTTAAGCTCCTCCTGACTTTATACGGGTCAATGTACTCTGGAGTGACAATGGACCTCTGCAGGTAAAATTCGGGGGTTGCTTGATTGGATGGGCTGAATACACCTATGTGGGATTTTAGCCACAGGAAATAGAGTTTGAAAGCAATGCCTACACGTTTAGGAGAAAATCTTCTTTTGCCTGCCTTGGTACATACCTAGTAGCTAAATTTCAAAGGGAAACACAGGTCATAAAGTATCTGCAGGCCAAGTTTTGTCTTTATCTTTTTTGTGAATTTGTGAATCCCATATCCCTAGCACTAAGCGATGGACAGAATGATATACATAGTCCAAAGCAATGCATTCATAACGTAAAATATTCTAAAGAGCAAACGTAACAAAGCTCACAAAAACTTGCCAGCGACCTGCTATGCAACCTCGTAAATTCTCCATTTGGGCTTCTGGGTAATTCTCAAACGTGCAAAATCCCTACTTCTCCAGCTGGTTGTGACTTCTGAAAGAGCCTTTTCTCTTGTAGGACCCTTCCTGCCAGCTTCCAAGCTCCTGGATTACCTCAAGTAACCCGTGGACAGGAGCTCATGGGCTCACTGTTAATCTGAGGGTTTACGCTATCTTCACTTCCCAGGCAGTCATTAGCCTCAAGTTTCCCAGAATTTCCCCCTGTGAGTCAACAAAGGATTCCCTAAGCAGCTTCCCTCCTAGCTAAGGTGCAGTTTGAGAGCTGGTCTTCCAGTACCACTCCCCGCTGGTTCCTTCCACGCTTTATAACTGAAGGACACAATATCTGATGATGTGGAGGAGATGCCATTCCCCTTGTTTTCTCCTCTGCAGAGATGTCCAGTCCTCCTTCCATACATCGGGTGCATGAACTCGCTCTCTCTCAGGTGCAGTCCTCACGGGGCAGCGCTTTCCCTTATCTGCCTGGTCTTCATAATGAATAGACCTTAACAGGGAGCTGGTGAGCCCCTGCAGTACTTTTCAGGAAGAAATACAAGGCTTGTTTATTTGATTCTGCTTTTCAGTAATGTGCTATGGTTCTTTTATTTTATTTTCATGCATTTGTTTTAGTATGAGATGCTATTTATTTATTTATTACATTGTCATGCTAATTTGCTCATTTTACACTGCTATTAAGAATGTAGGTACTTGTGGGTGTTATTTGTGTTATTGGTTGTACATTGCAGAGATGATGTGATAGAAATAAACACAAACCCTCTAAGAAATTGTTCTCCCCATGTTTATGTATTCAAGACACACTCTTCAACTTTTTCAGGAAATGACATGGTGGAAGCTGAGAAAACAGGGATTCCAATTGTTAATTCTCCATTTAAAATCTTCTTTACAAATACACCAAAGTATTTCAAGCCTGGAATGAGTTTTGTCTTTATGGTAATTATTCTCTAATTATTAAATTTGCTACTTTACTGCTAATGCACATAAATGCAACAGGGAAAGACTCAAAACATATCCCGAGCTGAGCACATCTGTAGTGTGCGAGTAAGATATAGGATACTCAGAGGCTCTTATCCAGAGCTGAGCATGTCTGTAGTATGGGAGTAAGATATAGGATACTCAGAGGCTCTTATCTCAAGCTGAGCACCTGTAGTGTGTGAGTAAGATATAGGATACTCAGAGGCTCTTATCCAGAGCTAAGCACGTCTGTAGTATGGGAATAAGATATAGGATACTCAGAGGCTCTTATCCAGAGCTGATCACAACTGTAATATGGGAATAAGATATAGGATACTCAGAGGCTCTTATCCAGAGCTAAGCACGTCTGTAGTATGGGAGTAAGATATAGGATACTCAGAGGCTCTTATCCAGAGCTAAGCACGTCTGTAGTATGGGAGTAAGATATAGGATACTCAGAGGCTCTTATCCAGAGCTAAGCATGTCTGTAGTATGGGAGTAAGATATAGGATACTCAGAGGCTCTTATCCAGAGCTAAGCACGTCTGTAGTATGGGAATAAGATATAGGATACTCAGAGGCTCTTATCCAGAGCTGAGCACATCTGTAGTATGGGAATAAGATATAAGATACCCAGAGGCTCATATCCAGAGCTAAGTGGGACTGTAGTATGGGAGTAAGATATAGGATACTCAGAGGCTCTTATCCAGAGCTAAGCACGTCTGTAGTATGGGAGTAAGATATAGGATACTCAGAGGCTCTTATCTCAAGGTGAGCACCTGTAGTGTGCGAGTAAGATATAGGATACTCAGAGGCTCTTATCCAGAGCTAAGCACGTCTGTAGTATGGGAGTAAGATATAGGATACTCAGAGGCTCTTATCCAGAGCTAAGCACGTCTGTAGTATGGGAATAAGATATAGGATACTCAGAGGCTCTTATCCAGAGCTGAGCATATCTGTAGTATGGGAATAAGATATAGGGTACTCAGAGGCTCTTATCCAGAGCTGAGCACATCTGTAGTATGGGAATAAGATATAAGATACCCAGAGGCTCATATCCAGAGCTAAGTGGGACTGTAGTATGGGAGTAAGATATAGGATACTCAGAGGCTCTTATCTCAAGCTGAGCACCTGAAGTGTGTGAGTAAGATATAGGATACTCAGAGGCTCTTATCCAGAGCTAAGCACGTCTGTAGTATGGGAGTAAGATATAGGATACTCAGAGGCTCTTATCCAGAGCTGAGCATATCTGTAATATGGGAATAAGATATAGGATACCCAGAGGCTCATATCCAGAGCTAAGTGGGACTGTAGTATGGGAGTAAGATATAGGATACTCAGAGGCTCTTATCCAGAGCTGAGCACGTCTGTAGTATGGAAATAAGATATAGGGTACTCAGAGGCTCTTATCCAGAGCTGAGCACATCTGTAGTATGGAAATAAGATATAGGGTACTCAGAGGCTCATATCCAGAGCTGAGCACATCTGTAGTATGGGAATAAGATATAAGATACCCAGAGGCTCATATCCGGAGCTAAGTGGGACTGTAGTATGGGAATAAGATATAGGATACTCAGAGGCTCATATCCAGAGCTGAGCACAACTGTAATATGGGAATAAGATATAGGATACTCAGAGGCTCTTATCCAGAGCTAAGCACATCTGTAGTATGGGAATAAGATATAGGGTACTCAGAGGCTCTTATCCAGAGCTGAGCACATCTGTAGTATGGGAATAAGATATAGGATACTCAGAGGCTTTTATCCAGAGCTGAGCGTGTCTGTAGTATTGGGAGTAAGATATAGGTTACTCAAAGGCTCTTATCCAGAGCTGAGCGTGTCTGTAGTATGGGAATAAGATATAGCATACTCAGAGGCTCTTATCCAGAGCTGAGCGTGTCTGTAGTATGGGAATAAGATATAGGATACTCAGAGGCTCTTATCCAGAGCTGAGCACAACTGTAGTATGGGAATAAGATATAGGATACTCAGAGGCTCTTATCCAGAGCTGAGCACAACTGTAGTATGGGAATAAGATATAGGATACTCAGAGGCTCTTATCCAGAGCTGAGCACAACTGTAGTATGGGAATAAGATATAGGATACTCAGAGGCTCTTATCCAGAGCTGAGCACAACTGTAGTATGGGAATAAGATATAGCATACTCAGAGGCTCTTATCCAGAGCTGAGCACAACTGTAGTATGGGAATAAGATATAGCATACTCAGAGGCTCTTATCCAGAGCTGAGCACAACTGTAATATGGGAATAAGATATAGGATACTCATTACTCAGAGGCTCTTATCCAGAGCTGAGCACAACTGTAATATGGGAATAAGATATAAGATACCCAGAGGCTCTTATCCAGAGCTGAGCACAACTGTAGTATGGGAATAAGATATAAGATACCCAGAGGCTCTTATCCAGAGCTGAGCACAACTGTAGTATGGGAATAAGATATAGGATACTCAGAGGCTCTTATCCAGAGCTGAGCACAACTGTAGTATGGGAATAAGATATAAGATACCCAGAGGCTCTTATCCAGAGCTGAGCACAACTGTAGTATGGGAATAAGATATAGGATACTCAGAGGCTCTTATCCAGAGCTGAGCACAACTGTAGTATGGGAATAAGATATAGGATACTCAGAGGCTCTTATCCAGAGCTGAGCACATCTGTAGTATGGGAATAAGATATAAGATACCCAGAGGCTCTTATCCAGAGCTGAGCACGTCTGTAGTATGGGAATAAGATATAGGATACTCAGAGGCTCTTATCCAGAGCTGAGCACAACTGTAGTATGGGAATAAGATATAAGATACCCAGAGGCTCTTATCCAGAGCTGAGCACAACTGTAGTATGGGAATAAGATATAGGATACTCAGAGGCTCTTATCCAGAGCTGAGCACAACTGTAGTATGGGAATAAGATATAGGATACTCAGAGGCTCTTATCCAGAGCTGAGCACATCTGTAGTATGGGAATAAGATATAAGATACCCAGAGGCTCTTATCCAGAGCTGAGCACAACTGTAATATGGGAATAAGATATAGGATACTCAGAGGCTCTTATCCAGAGCTGAGCACAACTGTAGTATGGGAATAAGATATAGGATACTCAGAGGCTTTTATCCAGAGCTGAGCACAACTGTAATATGGGAATAAGATATAGGATACTCAGAGGCTCTTATCCAGAGCTGAGCACATCTGTAGTATTGGAGTAAGAACTGTACAGCAGTAAATAGTTTTGCCTTGGTTATTTATTTATTTATTTATTTAATGTCTTTTTTATACCGATAACCGTTCACACATCGTATCGGTTTACAGTTAAACAGGAACCATTGGGCAGAACCCTTACATATAACATTGCAAACAGGTTAACTTTTGGGCAGGGCCCTTACATAAAATTGAGAACAGCAAAATCACTATATACATATCACCAAAACTATATACAAAAGATAAGTACATAAATAGCCGAGTCAAAGTACAAAATCGATAGGCATACAACGATATTCTTTGAGCAAAAACGATATTCTTTGAGCAAAACCCATAAAATAGATTGGGTGAAATGGAAAAGTTTTCTTCCTTTTGATTTTCAGGTGTCTGTGTTGAACCCCGATGGTTCACCAGCCAGTGGTGTCCCTGTACAAACCATCAGTCCAGGAGGAGCCTCTGGGGTGACAGGAGCAGAGGGAACAGTTCAAATGGTTATCAACACACCAGCTGATTCATCCCCACTGAGAATTTCAGTAAGTGCTGGAGAATGGCAGACATGCAGGGACCTCTGAAAGTGCCCTGTAGCTAGCATGAGAAATATGTTACATGGGGTTTGTTGAATGTTCCTGTCACAGAGCTCACTTGATTCAGAAAGTGCAGGCTACAGGAAGCTTTGTACAGCTGTCTAATTTCCTAGTCACCACTTTTCCTGCTCATGAAAGGACTTGAATAGGTTAGAACATAAGAAATGCCATACTGGGTCAGACTGAGGGTTTATCAAGCCCAAGCATCCTGTTTCCAATAGTGACCAGTCCAGGCTACAAGTACCTGGCAAGTCCCCAAACATTAGATAGATCACAAACTACTATTGCTTATTAATTACCATCATAACAGTTTATGGATTTATCCTCTAGGAAGTTATCCAAACCTTTTTTTAAACGCAGTTACACTAACTCCTGTAAGCACATCCTCTGGCAATGAATTCCAGAGCTTTATTGTGCGC
Source organism: Rhinatrema bivittatum (assembly GCF_901001135.1). Lineage (NCBI taxonomy): Eukaryota > Metazoa > Chordata > Amphibia > Gymnophiona > Rhinatrematidae > Rhinatrema > Rhinatrema bivittatum. The sequence continues at coordinate 132,843 of NW_021820801.1, read as the reverse complement.
TGAGTAAAAAAGAATTTTCTCCGATTAGTCTTAAATGAGCTACTTGCTAACTTCATGGAGTGCCCCCTGGTCCTTCTATTATCCGAGGGAGTAAATAAGAGATTCATTCCAGGGCGGGGCCAACAGTTATGTGCATAACTCTATATTTTAAAACCAGAGACCGCGGCGCGCCTTGACTCGTTATCCGCGTAACTTTACTGCTGCTCCAGAGGAGGAGCAAGTCCGTAGCTCTCGGGTTTTAGGGTTTACAGGACAGGACGAGGGGGTCTGGGTCAAGTGAGGGGCGTGCAGGATGAAGAACCAGAGCGCTCTGGAATACCTCGATGTTACCTGGGCAAGCTGGTGGACTAACTGGCTTGTCCCTTGCACGAGCGAGTTTTAAAATCCTCCTACACACGCACGTAAAAGGCAGGAAAGTCCCAGGGAAGACACGTGGTGTACGTTTTCACGAGCAATCTCTTAAGAGCGGGCATAGGTGTGTGAGGTGTAATTTAAAACACAGGCACACAAGTGGGATTCATCCCCACAGTATACAGACATTTCTAAATAAATAAAATGAATAAGTGTGCGCACGATTTAACACTGCAGCCCATCTCCGCTCGCACACCGATACTTGTGTGCATGAGCGCACGCAAGCTCGTTTTAAAATTAGCCTGTGTGTCAGCAAGGCCCTTTCTGGGGGAGATTCCCTTCTTATATGGGCAGGGAGAAAGCAGACTCTTCATGAGAAAAACGTTTTTTTCCTCAGCTCAGCCTGCTACAAGTACAGGATGAGACACAGTCCTCTTCTGGCTGGAAATGACCAGTAACGCCTCAGCGGCCAGGTTTTCTCCTCCTCCTCTGGGCTCCAGGCTCAGCCAGGACCAGGCTCCTTGGGCCTTCCTTTGCTGTTATCTGGGATGCTGTCAGCCCAGACCCACAGCCCTTCTGGCTTGGGGGGCCCCCATTCTCCACCACCTAAGGCTTGGCTTTTTAATGGTACAGGTTAAAACCGCAGCCTCGGGCCTTCCAGAAGTTCGTCAGGCCTCTGTGTCCATGGAAGCAGAAGCTTACGGAGCACGGGAAGCATCCAAGAATTATCTGAATATCGGGGTGCACGCCACAGAGCTCAGAGCTGGGGACGTCCTGTCTGTGAACTTCATGCTGAGAAATGATGACCTCAACGTTCAGAACGAGATCCAGCACTTCACCTACCTGGTAAGACCTCGATTCGTGGTGCGTAACGGAGGGGAGATCACTCAGCACCCGTCGTAAAGCAGCAAGGTGGGATCTGTGCGCAGTCAGGTACATGGAGGCAGCACTCAGGGACCCAGTCAAAGTCTCCTTTCCCTCTGCCCGTCCCCCCTGCGAGAGCTCTAAGTGGTGTGTGCGTCATGTTTTCCCATTAGATTCTGAATAAGGGAAAGATAGCTCAAGTTGGACGACAGCCCAGGCAAAGAGGACAAACCCTGGTCAGCATGTCTCTTCAAATAACCCCGGAGTTCATCCCATCTTTCCGTGTCGTGGCTTATTACTACGTGGCAAGCGGGGACGTGAAGGAGATTGTGGCAGACTCGGTCTGGGTGGATGTCAAGGACACCTGCATGGGAACGGTAGGTTATCTCAATAACTCTTCCTCTTGGTTGTTGCATCGTCTACCGATTTATCAATCAAATGCTGATTAGCCCTTACGTCTTCCCTTCAACAGCTCAAAGTATCGGGAGCCACTGAGAGGGATAACAGAATCCAAGAACCGGGCAGGCCACTGACTCTGAAAGTGATGGGTGACCCTGGAGCGACGGTGGGACTGGTTGCTGTGGACAAGGCAATTTATGTTCTGAACAAGAGATATAAATTATCCCAGAAGAAGGTGAGATCCTGTTACACTCTCCCTGTTCAGGGAACATCACTCGAGGGGTTAACACAGGACAGATTGGGACATAGGATGGTCTTCTGCCCGGCTAGCCCCCTTCTCGGCAGATTGGGCCTTTGGGTGCTGGGTGCTAGTAGGACTCCTGTGTGGCAGCAGTACATGGTGAGGCTGTAGACGGGTTGGCCAAGGCTGAGTCTAGGAGCAACTGCAGGACAAGGACAGAGACAGGATGCAACAACATCAGACTAGGACAGGGTGAGACCGAGACAGGACAGGACTGGAACAAGATGGAACAGAGGCAGCAAGGCAACACAGAATGAAGAAGCCCAAAGGGAGCTAGGCAGAGGTTTGTAGGCCCCTGGGCAACAGAATAAGGCAAGATAGGCCACAAGGCAGGGCAAGACAATGAATGAGAAGGCCAGATGGCCACAAAGCAAGGTAAGCCAAAGCATAAAGTGAGAAAGCCGGATGGCCACAAGGAAAGGCTAGGAGCAGAAGATCCAAAGGCTAACAATAAGCTAGGAGCAGAAGACCTGAAGGCCACAGGCAAGGCTTGAGGATAGGTAGCGAGAAAGACAGAGGCCAGGACAAGGAAGTAAAGGTAACTCCATGAACCGACAAGATGGCTATGGCAGGGCTTGGATGATGTAGGACAGAGACCTGGGTGTGGTGAGAACAGAGCAGAGAAGCTTGGCCAGCCTGAAGACTACTCTTGTTGAGGTCCCCTGGTGGCCCCCACCTAATGTTGGGATTTAAAATACTCTAATACCTTGCAGTCTTAAAAAAATATTCTATGCATCTTCAGAAAAGGCGTCCTGATAGCTGTATCTCCATGTTATTGAGGGATCTGCTGCCATGGAAGAGTGAGTGAATATTTTATTTAATTCCCACCGTTGCTTCCTAGATCTGGGTCATGGTGGAGAAGCAGGATCTTGGCTGCACAGCTGGCAGCGGCAGGGACAGCATGGGCGTATTTACAGATGCCGGCCTGGCACTGCAGACCGACACAGGAATTGGGAATCCCCCACGATCAGGTAAGGCAGCTTACAGCACATACAGGAATCGCAGGAGAACATTCAGATTGTAGATCTGGGGAATGAAAATCATATTCTGAGAGGACGTGCTTCCCTCTCCCGTCCCAGCCTCGTAGCTGCTGGGATAAGGAGGCGCACGCTAGGGGCCAGGCAGTAAACGTGCAAAAGGACTTCAAGTCTTGCTTTCGCTGGTTTGAAATAGTCCAGGTATTGCCCAAAGATTTAAATTCCAAAAAAACTTCAGAAGGGGGGGGGGGGGGGGAAACACAGAAAATATTGTCAGAGGCAAACGTTTGTACAAAATCTTATGTGGGAGCTGGAGAAAGTTCTGCAGAGCTGGGTGAGAGTTTTATTCTGTGTAAATCTGGCCCTTCATAGCGTTAAGAGAAAGTACATCTTTGGGGTAATGGAGCACTGTTTTTTATAGCTATGCAAGCCCGCTGACTTGCACCTTTTCCCTCTGTTGCACCCGAAGCTTCAATCTGCTCCTGAATCTATCCTGCGCATACACACACTGCATGGCAAGGCTAGGATGTATGTGCGTATTGTATGTGCTCTGCATGTATTGCCCCTGCCTCTGCATGGACTGACAGGAGTCAGTGTGTTTTATTATGTTATTATGCATGTTTATTGCTGTAAAATCATCTTCCCCTGTGTATGAAAGGCAGTTTTGTGTGGGTGCCACTGTGGGTGCAGTATGTGCTCTGCATGTATTGCCCCTGCCTCTGCATGGACTGACAGGAGTCATCATGTTTTATTATGTTATTATGCATGTTTATTGCTATAAACTGCCTCAGGTGACTCAGGGAAGCAGTTAATAAGAAAGTTTAATCACATAAATATGTACATGGGCACGTCATCTGTGTGTGTGCAGTTCCCACACTGCCCACAAGATTCAGGACACAGCAGCATGAGGAAGAGTGAGCCCTGGAGGTGGTGATGGGAGACCGATGCGGTGCAGCTGGCAGAGAAGGCAGAGCAGAAGCTGCCCTGGGACCAGGAAAGGATGTGCAGGAGGGATGGAGACGAACAGAAGCTTGCACTGCATCGTACACCTCGTCAAGCCCTTCAGCCAGTAAAAATATAACGGAAACCTCAGACAGATTACAAAGCCATAAAATCAGATTATAAACAATATTAAGAGTAATGAAATATAACAAGGTTAAAAACATTTTAAAAAGTTTGCAGCACAACTCCCGCCTCCCATGTAATGCATTAACCTCCATTCCCATGACTAGGAAGCCAGCTGTCTCCTAGTGGCACTGGGGGGAAAACCATCCCCGGAGATTTCATTTCAGAATGAGTGTCCAGCAATAATGCTGAAAGAAGGGATCGTCCTGCAAGCCACACGAGGGATGAGCGGCAAGCATTTGCCCATGATGGATAAAGGATGACCTTGCACGGCCTTGTCTGCATTCACATTTCTTCTGTTCAGAGTTGCAGTGCCCCCAGAATTCACGGAACCGCCGTTCCTTAATCATATCGGGGAACAAAGCTACGAAAGGTGAGTTCAGTACCTCTGTCTGCTCTCCTGGGAAGTTCTTACTCTGCTCGTCAGCCCTGCATAAGAATAGGTGAGTCCTGGTCTGCCTTCCTCAGGTCAGAATTCAGATGAGCAGAAGATATCATTACCATAAGGGAATTATAAAGGGACTCCCAGTGGTGGGTAGGATGGAGGGGAAGGGGTGAGAGTGAGGGAGGAGAGTGGGTGGGGGATCAGAAGGTGACATTACCAGGAAATGTAAAGTAGTGAGGCTGCCATAAGGGAATTATAAAGGGACTCCCAGTGGTAGGTAGGATGGAGGGGAAGGGGTGAGAGTGAGGGAGGAGAGTGGGTGGGGGATCAGAAGGTGACATTACCAGGAAATGTAAAGTAGTGAGGCTGCCATAAGGGAATTATAAAGGGACTCCCAGTGGTAGGTAGGATGGAGGGGAAGGGGTGAGAGTGAGGGAGGAGAGTGGGTGGGGGATCAGAAGGTGACATTACCAGGAAATGTAAAGTAGTGAGGCTGCCATAAGGGAATTATAAAGGGACTCCCAGTGGTAGGTAGGATGGAGGGGAAGGGGTGGGGGGAAGGGTGAGAGTGAGGGAGGAGAGTGGGTGGGGGATCAGAAGGTGACATTACCAGGAAATGTAAAGTAGTGAGGCTGCCATAAGGGAATTATAAAGGGACTCCCAGTGGTAGGTAGGATGGAGGGGAGGGGGTGGGGGGAAGGGTGAGAGTGAGGGAGGAGAGTGGGTGGGGGATCAGAAGGTGACATTACCAGGAAATGTAAAGTAGTGAGGCTGCCATAAGGGAATTATAAAGGGACTCCCAGTGGTAGGTAGGATGGAGGGGAAGGGGTGGGGGGAAGGTTGAGAGTGAGGGAGCGGAGTGGGAGGGGGATCAGAAGGTGACATTACCAGGAAATGTAAAGTAGTGAGGCTGCCATAAGGGAATTATAAAGGGACTCCCAGTGGTAGGTAGGATGGAGGGGAAGGGGTGGGGGGAAGGGTGAGAGTGAGGGAGGAGAGTGGGTGGGGGATCAGAAGGTGACATTACCAGGAAATGTAAAGTAATGAGGCTGCCATAAGGGAATTATAAAGGGACTCCCAGTGGTAGGTAGGATGGAGGGGAAGGGGTGGGGGGAAGGTTGAGAGTGAGGGAGCGGAGTGGGAGGGGGATCAGAAGGTGACATTACCAGGAAATGTAAAGTAGTGAGGCTGCCATAAGGGAATTATAAAGGGACTCCCAGTGGTAGGTAGGATGGAGGGGAAGGGGTGGGGGGAAGGGTGAGAGTGAGGGAGGAGAGTGGGTGGGGGATCAGAAAGTGACATTACCAGGAAATGTAAAGTAGTGAGGCTGCCATAAGGGAATTATAAAGGGACTCCCAGTGGTAGGTAGGATGGAGGGGAAGGGGTGGGGGGAAGGGTGAGAGTGAGGGAGGAGAGTGGGTGGGGGATCAGAAGGTGACATTACCAGGAAATGTAAAGTAGTGAGGCTGCCATAAGGGAATTATAAAGGGACTCCCAGTGGTAGGTAGGATGGAGGGGAAGGGGTGAAAGTGAGGGAGGAGAGTGGGTGGGGGATCAGAAGGTGACATTACCAGGAAAAGTAAAGTAGTGAGGCTGCCATAAGGGAATTATAAAGGGACTCCCAGTGGTAGGTAGGATGGAGGGGAAGGGGGGGGGGGGAAGGGTGAGAGTGAGGGAGGAGAGTGGGTGGGGGATCAGAAGGTGACATTACCAGGAAATGTAAAGTAGTGAGGCTGCCATAAGGGAATTATAAAGGGACTCCCAGTGGTAGGTAGGATGGAGGGGAAGGGGGGGGGGGGAAGGGTGAGAGTGAGGGAGGAGAGTGGGTGGGGGATCAGAAGGTGACATTACCAGGAAATGTAAAGTAGTGAGGCTGCCATAAGGGAATTATAAAGGGACTCCCAGTGGTAGGTAGGATGGAGGGGAAGGGGTGGGGGGGAAGGGTGAGAGTGAGGGAGGAGAGTGGGTGGGGGATCAGAAGGTGACATTACCAGGAAATGTAAAGTAGTGAGGCTGCCATAAGGGAATTATAAAGGGACTCCCAGTGGTGGGTAGGATGGAGGGGAAGGGGTGAGAGTGAGGGAGGAGAGTGGGTGGGGGATCAGAAGGTGACATTACCAGGAAAAGTAAAGTAGTGAGGCTGCCATAAGGGAATTATAAAGGGACTCCCAGTGGTAGGTAGGATGGAGGGGAAGGGGTGGGGGGAAGTGTGAGAGTGAGGGAGGAGAGTGGGTGGGGGATCAGAAGGTGACATTAGCAGGAAAAGTAAAGTAGTGAGGCTGCCATAAGGGAATTATAAAGGGACTCCCAGTGGTAGGTAGGATGGAGGGGAAGGGGTGAGAGTGAGGGAGGAGAGTGGGTGGGGGATCAGAAGGTGACATTACCAGGAAATGTAAAGTACTGAGGCTGCCATAAGGGAATTATAAAGGGACTCCCAGTGGTAGGTAGGATGGAGGGGAAGGGGTGAGAGTGAGGGAGGAGAGTGGGTGGGGGATCAGAAGGTGACATTACCAGGAAAAGTAAGTAATGAGGCTGCCATAAGGGAATTATAAAGGGACTCCCAGTGGTAGGTAGGATGGAGGGGAAGGGGTTGGGGGGAAGGGTGAGAGTGAGGGAGGAGAGTGGGTGGGGGATCAGAAGGTGACATTACCAGGAAATGTAAAGTAGTGAGGCTGCCATAAGGGAATTATAAAGGGACTCCCAGTGGTAGGTAGGATGGAGGGGAAGGGGTGAGAGTGAGGGAGGAGAGTGGGTGGGGGATCAGAAGGTGACATTACCAGGAAAAGTAAAGTAGTGAGGCTGCCATAAGGGAATTATAAAGGGACTCCCAGTGGTAGGTAGGATGGAGGGGAAGGGGTGAGAGTGAGGGAGGAGAGTGGGTGGGGGATCAGAAGGTGACATTACCAGGAAAAGTAAAGTAATGAGGCTGCCATAAGGGAATTATAAAGGGACTCCCAGTGGTGGGTAGGATGGAGGGGAAGGGGTGGGGGGAAGGGTGAGAGTGAGGGAGGAGAGTGGGTGGGGGATCCGAAGGTGACATTACCAGGAAAAGTAAAGTAATGAGGCTGCCATAAGGGAATTATAAAGGGACTCCCAGTGGTGGGTAGGATGGAGGGGAAGGGGTGGGGGGAAGGGTGAGAGTGAGGGAGGAGAGTGGGTGGGGGATCAGAAGGTGACATTACCAGGAAATGTAAAGTAGTGAGGCTGCCATAAGGGAATTATAAAGGGACTCCCAGTGGTAGGTAGGATGGAGGGGAAGGGGTGGGGGGAAGGGTGAGAGTGAGGGAGGAGAGTGGGTGGGGGATCAGAAGGTGACATTACCAGGAAAAGTAAAGTAATGAGGCTGCCATAAGGGAATTATAAAGGGACTCCCAGTGGTAGGTAGGATGGAGGGGAAGGGGTGAGAGTGAGGGAGGAGAGTGGGTGGGGGATCAGAAGGTGACATTACCAGGAAAAGTAAAGTAATGAGGCTGCCATAAGGGAATTATAAAGGGACTCCCAGTGGTAGGTAGGATGGAGGGGAAGGGGTGGGGGGGAAGGGTGAGAGTGAGGGAGGAGAGTGGGAGGGGGATCAGAAGGTGACATTACCAGGAAATGTAAAGTAGTGAGGCTGCCATAAGGGAATTATAAAGGGACTCCCAGTGGTAGGTAGGATGGAGGGGAAGGGGTGAGAGTGAGGGAGGGGAGTGGGTGGGGGATCAGAAGGTGACATTACCAGGAAATGTAAAGTAGTGAGGCTGCCATAAGGGAATTATAAAGGGACTCCCAGTGGTAGGTAGGATGGAGGGGAAGGGGTGAGAGTGAGGGAGGAGAGTGGGTGGGGGATCAGAAGGTGACATTACCAGGAAATGTAAAGTACTGAGGCTGCCATAAGGGAATTATAAAGGGACTCCCAGTGGTAGGTAGGATGGAGGGGAAGGGGTGAGAGTGAGGGAGGAGAGTGGGTGGGGGATCAGAAGGTGACATTACCAGGAAATGTAAAGTAGTGAGGGCTGCCATAAGGGAATTATAAAGGGACTCCCAGTGGTAGGTAGGATGGAGGGGAAGGGGTGAGAGTGAGGGAGGAGAGTGGGTGGGGGATCAGAAGGTGACATTACCAGGAAATGTAAAGTAGTGAGGCTGCCATAAGGGAATTATAAAGGGACTCCCAGTGGTAGGTAGGATGGAGGGGAAGGGGTGAGAGTGAGGGAGGAGAGTGGGTGAGGGATCAGAAGGTGACATTACCAGGAAATGTAAAGTAGTGAGGCTGCCATAAGGGAATTATAAAGGGACTCCCAGTGGTAGGTAGGATGGAGGGGAAGGGGTGGGGGGGAAGGGTGAGAGTGAGGGAGGAGAGTGGGTGAGGGATCAGAAGGTGACATTACCAGGAAATGTAAAGTAGTGAGGCTGCTATAAGGGAATTATAAAGGGACTCCCAGTGGTGGGTAGGATGGAGGGGAAGGGGTGAGAGTGAGGGAGGGGAGTTGGGGGATCAGAAGGAGTCAGACAGCGTCATTGTATGGCTCATAATGTGATAGGAAACCCAGGTCTCTGTTGAGCCCTTTTTTTGTGGGTTTGAAAGTGTCTGATCATTTTAACTTTGAAAGTCTTAGGTTTCTGCACTGTTTGAAATCTCCCTTTGATTATCTGGTTCTGAAATGTGCTCCCCCACCAGGCAGTCAGCCTGGTCCTCCCTGTGGTGTAACACTGCGGCCAGGACAGCTTCATTTACAGAATTAAAGGTCTCTGAGCACCCTGAGACCCCCCACTCAGGCACTGGCAGCTAAGGATCCTGCAGGCTCCACATCTGTGCAAGGTTCCCCTGCTTCCGGCATCCCGGCACCTGGCTGGGATCTGGATCTGCCCAGAACCCCATTCTGGTACCAGCTCATTTTACTACTCTTATACCTCCCTGGCTCTCTCTTTTTTTCTGCTTCCTTATTAAGTCACCTGAGTGGGGTCTGCATGCCCTGTCACAGTTCTGTTCCTTGATATGCGGTGCTGGCTATGTTTGAAACGGGAGAGTGAGAACAGTTATTTGTATTCTGCTGGCAATATTTCTCGTAGCGCGTGCTTATGTGGACCAGCGGCTGCGCAAATGCTGTGAGGATGGGATGCAGGAGAATCCCATGGGTTATTCCTGTGACAGGCGGGCAAGATACATCCTGGATGGCAAGGACTGTTCAGACGCATTTCTGGACTGCTGCAGATATATCTTCGAGAAGCCAGTGATACAAAAGTTTGCGTTTGTGCGTCGGAGTAAGTATCTTAAAGACAGAGAGAAAAGAGGCTTTCCCAAGCACCGTAGGAATGAGACTTCATCCACATCTGTTCCAGTCCTTCTACAACACAGAGGTGACCAAATCTGCAGATGACATAAAAGTAATTCAGAGTAGCTAAATCACATGCACCTTGAGTACTGACAGGAAACAGAGAGTAGGATTAAATGGACAATTTTCTCAGTGGAAGGGAGTGGACAGTGGAGTGCCTCAGGGGTCTGTATTGGGACCCTTACTGTTCAATATATTTATAAATGATCTGGAAAGAAATACGACGAGTGAGATAATCAGATTTCCAGATGACACAAAATTGTTCAGAGTAGTTAAATCACAAGCAGATTGTGATAAATTGCAGGAAGACCTTGTGAGACTGGAAAATTGGGCATCCAAATGGCAGATGAAATTTAATGTGGATAAGTGCAAGGTGATGCATATAGGGAAAAATAACCTATGCTATAATTACACAATGTTGGGTTCCATATTAGGTGCTACAACCCAAGAAAGAGATCTAGGTGTCATAGTGGATAACACATTGAAATCGTCGGCTCAGTGAGCTGCGGCAGTCAAAAAAGCAAACAGAATGTTGAGAATTATTAGGAAGGGAATGGTGAATAAAACGGAAAATGTCATAATGCCTCTGTATCACTCCATGGTGAGACCGCACCTTGAATACTGTGTACAATTCTGGTCGCCGCATCTCAAAAAAGATATAATTGTGATGGAGAAGGTACAGAGAAGGGCAACCAAAATGGTAAAGGGGCTGGAACAGCTCCCCTATGAGGAAAGACTAAAGAGGTTAGGACTTTTCAGCTTGGAGAAGAGATGACTGAGGGGGATATGATAGAGGTGTTTAAGATCATGAGAGGTCTAGAGCGGGTAGATGTGAATAATAGAAAGACTAGGGAGCACTCCATGAAGTTAGCAAGTAGCACATTTAAAACTAATCGGAGAAAGTTCTTTTTCACTCAACGCACAATTAAACTCTGGAATTTGTTGCCAGAGGATGTGGTTAGTGCAGTTAGTATAGCTGTGTTTAAAAAAGGATTGGATAAGTTCTTGGAGGAGAAGTCCATTACCTGCTATTAAGTTCACTTAGAGAATAGCCACTGCCATTAGCAATGGTTACATGGAATGGACTTAGTTTTTGGGTACTTGCCAGGTTCTTATGGCCTGGATTGGCCACTGTTGGAAACAGGATGCTGGGCTTGATGGACCCTTGGTCTGACCCAGTATGGTATGTTCTTATGTTCTTATGTCTTATGTTCCTCCTGACCCCTCGCTTTGTCTGGGTTGCTTTCTTAAAAGTGCAGTTCATGTCTAAGGCTGTATCTGTACCTCCTCCTCCTCCACCCACGGATAGTGAGTACCTGGCTGATGAACACATCGTATCCAGAAGCCAGTTTGCAGAGAGTTGGCTTTGGCAAATAGAGACTCTGCCATCAGAAGCGGATCGAGACGGGTGAGTCTAAATAAGATCTGACATTTTTGCATTGAAAGAGATTGGGGTTAAAAACTTCATGAAAGTACAGGAAATGTTCTATGGACACCACAAGTTACAAACACAGCCATTCTTACCACAAAATACTATAAAAAATCTATTAAGCACCATAACGTAGTAAGAATCTCTGACGGCCCCATATAAAGCCAGCGTTAAGTCTGCTAAAACAGAGGAGAGTGCAGTTTCTGGAACCCAATGGATTGCAAGATCCGAGGCAGCGAGGGTTTTACCAGAGGTAAATCTTCTCAGACGAATCTGATCCATTTCTTTGATTGGGCGACCAGAGAGTTGGATCAGGGGAGAGCGCTAGATTTACAATACTTGGATTTCAGAAAGGCCATTGTTACTTATAAATAAGCTGAGCGCCCTTGGTAAGAGCCCTAAATTGATAGAGTGGGTTAGAAACTGGCTGAGTGGGAGGTGACAAAGGGATGGTAAATGGAGTTCATGCGAGGAGAAGGTTACGAGCGGCAAGGACCAGTCCTTGGAAGCTTTCTTTACAATATTTTCATAAGTAGCATTGTGGAAGGATTATCTGGAAAGGTTTGCTTTTTGCAGATGATACCAAAATGTGCAATAGGTTAGACAGCCAAGAAAATATGAGGAGGGATGTAGCGAAGCTTAAGGAATGGTTTTGTGTCTGGAAGCAGAATCTGGGCTGCAAAAACCCAAGGGAAAAGTATAATATTAGTGGTGCAATGCTAAGCATGAAAGAAGAGCAGGATCTGGGGGTGATTGGAGGCCAAGCAGGTGGATAAAGCGATGGGTGAAAGCCAGAAAGCTGCTTGGGTGCATAGGGAGAGGAAGGGTCAGCAGAAAAAGGGAGGTGATGCTGCCCCTGTATAGGTCCCTGGTGAGACCTCACTGGGAATACTGAGTACAATTCTGGAGACCCCACCTTCAGAAGGATAGAAACAGGATGGAGTCGCTCCAGAGGGAGGGTGCTAACATGGTCAGTGGTCTTCATCCTAAAGCACATGGGGAAAGAGTTAAAGATCTAAACATGATGCACCCTGGAGGAGAGGGGAGATAGGAGAGAGACATTCAGATATCTCAGAGGTTTCCATGCACAGGAGCTGAGCCTCTATCAATGGAAAGGAGGCTGCTAACATGGTCAGTGGTCTTCATCCTAAAGCACATGGGGAAAGAGTTAAAGATCTAAACATGATGCACCCTGGAGGAGAGGGGAGATAGGATAGAGACATTCAGATATCTCAGAGGTTTCCATGCACAGGAGCTGAGCCTCTATCAATGGAAAGGAGGCTGCTAACATGGTCAGTGGTCTTCATCCTAAAGCACATGGGGAGAGAGTTAGAGATCTAAACATGATGCACCCTGGAGGAGAGGGGAGATAGGATAGAGACATTCAGATATCTCAGAGGTTTCCATGCACAGGAGCTGAGCCTCTATCAATGGAAAGGAGGCTGCTAACATGGTCAGTGGTCTTCATCCTAAAGCACATGGGGAGAGAGTTAGAGATCTAAACATGATGCACCCTGGAGGAGAGGGGAGATAGGAGAGAGACATTCAGATATCTCAGAGGTTTGCATGCACAGGAGCTGAGCCTCTATCAATGGAAAGGAGGCTGCTAACATGGTCAGTGGTCTTCATCCTAAAGCACATGGGGAGAGAGTTAGAGATCTAAACATGATGCACCCTGGAGGAGAGGGGAGATAGGAGAGAGACATTCAGATATCTCAGAGGTTTGCATGCACAGGAGCTGAGCCTCTATCAATGGAAAGGAGGCTGCTAACATGGTCAGTGGTCTTCATCCTAAAGCACATGGGGATAGAGTTAAAGATCTAAACATGATGCACCCTGGAGGAGAGGGGAGATAGGATAGAGACATTCAGATATCTCAGAGGTTTGCATGCACAGGAGCTGAGCCTCTATCAATGGAAAGGAGGTTCTGGAAGGAGGGTTCATGGGATGAGGTTAAACGAGGAGATATTTTCTTAGATTATTCCTGAATCTATTTCTTACAGAGAGTGTGGTGGATGCATAGGACGGCCTCACAGCGAGCCGTCTCTGAATTAGTGAAAGCATGGGGATTTCTGCGGGAATGGCAGGGATTGTACAGATGGACAGACTAATAGACAGGTCTTAGGTTGCTTTCTCTGCCATCATATTTCTATGTTTCAACTTTCTATTACCACAGTCCAGTATTTCACACAGCTCCTGGGATAAAAGAGTGCAATACACAATTTTATCTTTTCTTTCTAGGCTTTCATCCAAATCTCTGCAGGTTTTCTTGCAAGACTCCATTACCACGTGGGAAGTACAGGCAGTGAGTCTCAGAGACAGCAAAGGTGAGGCTCAGAAGAGAAGAGATGGTCTCTTTCCATCTGCATTGTGTGAGGACATGATCCATTAGTTCATAGCCTGAAAGAATAACAATCCTTGGAAGAGACTCCTCTCCAGCCCTCACCCAGCAGGGATCTCTGAGTCATCCTCAGAGGAGGCTTCTCTCCAGCCCTCACCCAGCAGGGATCTCTGTGTCATCCTAAGAGGAGGCTTCTCTCCAGCCCTCACCCAGCAGGGATCTCTGAGTCATCCTCAGAGGAGGCTTCTCTCCATCCCTCACCCAGCAGGGATCTCTGTGTCATCCTCAGAGGAGGCTTCTCTCCAGCCCTCACCCAGCAGGGATCTCTGAGTCATCCTCAGAGGAGGCTTCTCTCAAGCCCTCACCCAGCAGGGATCTCTGAGTCATCCTCAGAGGAGGCTTCTCTCCAGCCCTCACCCAGCAGGGATCTCTGTGTCATCCTCAGAGGAGGCTCCTCTCCAGCCCTCACTCAGCAGGGATCTCTGATTCATCCTCAGAGGAGGCTTCCCTCCAGCCCTCACCCAGCAGGGATCTCTGAGTCATCCTCAGAGGAGGCTTCTCTCCATCCCTCACCCAGCAGGGATCTCTGAGTCATCCTCAGAGGAGGCTTCTCTCCATCCCTCACCCAGCAGGGATCTCTGAGTCATCCTCAGAGGAGGCTTCTCTCCAGCCCTCACCCAGCAGGGATCTCTGTGTCATCCTCAGAGGAGGCTTCTCTCCAGCCCTCATCCTAAGTAAAATAAGTAAATGTTAGAGTTTTATAGACTGTGTGCCGGGAAACGAGCGCCATGTTTCTACCCCAGAAGTATGCACGTGCATTTGTAATGCAGCAACATGCACAGTTATAAAATTACCCTCTCAGGGTCTGATTTCAGCTGGAATATAATCATTCGGGGCTCTCTGTGTGTATCCCGGTTTTGTGCATCCTTTTACACACACTGGTGACAGGCCTTCCAGCAAGCAGAGCTTAAGTGCATGCTTTGTGATTTTATAATGTATGCGCATACATTCTCTTAGAAAATTCAGGGTAAAGTCTGCATGTTGAATGGTGCACACAAACTTTATGCACTGCACAGTTATGAAGTTACCCTTCCCTGCGTAGGGCATTCCCTGAGCTATTTGTGATCTCATTTTCATGGCCTGATTTTTAAACTATGTTTTCAGTTGCCTATTAAATATGAAAGCACACCCAGGGCTTGTTTACCTTGGCTTGAAGTTAACAAACAGTGCCTTTAATTCTGGCCCTTTTCCTTTACCTGGGCAGGTATCTGTGTGGCCGATCCCTACGAAATCACCGTCATGAAGAATTTCTTCATTGACCTCCAACTCCCTTACTCCGTTGTGCGGAATGAACAAGTGGAGATCCGAGCCGTGTGCTACAACTATGCGGAAAACGATATCAAAGTATGTTTCGTACGGACACCATCTCCCCCTCTCTCAATGAAAGATTTAATGAGAAAGATTCTGCTTGGCTGTTCAGAAGTCGTTTTCTCTGAGCTGCTCAGAAGTGGAAGAATTTTAATTGGGGAACTGAGAAACGTCTGTTGCAATCCAAGCATAATTTATCACCAGGAAATAATTAAAAAACGAATACTTAATAGTGATGCATGAAGGATGCTAAACCAATTTCTAAACAGCCTCCTTTCTCCTTGTCCGTCTCAGATCCGTGTGGAACTGATGTACAACGAGAACATTTGCAGCGCCTCCAGCCGTGAAAGTTCATTTCAGCAAGAGTTTATGATTAAATCTGGATCTTCCCATGCCGTCTCCTATGTGATCATTCCTCTGACATTAGGAGAGCTTGAAATTGAAGTGAAAGCATCTGTTTATGGTTCACTCACAGCTGATGGTGTGAGAAAGAAGCTCAGGGTTGTGGTAAGTGGACAGCTGGGAGACTGAAAACCAATAGACGTTGAAAGTAGGTTGTGAGACCTTCCAGAGGACCAGTAACAGCTTTTGAGACCACACAGATTCACTTCTTTACATGGGCTGAGAGAGTCAGCATGCACACAATTTGTACGTTTGTAAACTCCCACCTAACTCCACCTTGAACTGTGCAATTTAGAATGGGCAAGTGTATAGACTAGAGCAGAAAGTAAAAACTATATAAAATAAACACACAATATTACTATTGCAAGTAATGTATGCAACATCAGTCCATAGACATTTATATAACACTTTTAGATTCTTATTTTTATCTTTATTAATATTTATATACCACCCTCTGCTATAACCCAGAGTGATTTATATTGTAAAACATTCATAATATGAAACACAGGAAACAAACACATGGCATATGGTAAAAGAAGAATTTATTAATACGGGAAAACAGAAATCTACTAACTCTGTTCTATATTTCAGTTCACTGCAAACAAATGTAAAAATTCTCTTCTAAATTCTGCCCAGAATATTATCCTGAATTCTCAGTTTGATCTCCTGTGATTGTTGAATACTTGAGATGAAGTTCTCTGCAGTCTAAATTCTGCCCAGAATATTATCCTGAATTCTCAGTTTGATCTCCTTGTTGAATACTTGAGATGAAGTTCTCTGCAGTCTAAATTCTGCCCAGAATATTATCCTGAATTCTCAGTTTGAGCTCCTGTGATTGTTGAATACTTGAGATGAAGTTCTCTGCAGTCTACGTGCTTGATGCATGGGAAAACCTTGTTTCCTGCACTCCAGGATGGAGACATTGATGAACTAAAATCTCCTATCTATTCTAAATAAAATCATCACAAATCTTCTGAAACTTCCCTGAACTAAATTAATCTAACACTAATAGTGTATAGGTACTGTTTTTAATATTGTTTATCTAGCATGAAATTAAACAAAATCAGGGAATATCTGAAAATCATTTTCTTTTCCCTCATTACAAAATAACAAACAACTGTCCTAATACTATTGGATAAGTAATTTTTTTTAGGATAATAATTACAAGAAAACTTCCAACTACCTGAGCTGCTTTTCCTTTATTTTAAGCAGCCAGCTGGAAGTTTTTATTTATTTAAAAACTTTTCTATACCGATGTTCGGTAAATTAACCATCACAAGGGTTCACATAAAAGCACATATAGTAATAGAAATTAATTAGAATAGCTAAAACATTACAGACGTGCCAAAAGTATGCGGTAGCAGGATTCTTTCAATGTAAAACTATTTGTTAATTATTGATTTTATTGCAGTTCATCTATAAAGAAAATAATCTTAAGTGTATTTAAAGGTGGGAAAGAAAAGCACACATTAATCACCTTCAGAGTCACTGTCTGCCTTGCCGAGAGCTGAGCACCGCACTTTGCTCATCAGCTGGTCCTCAGTTTGCTTCCTAGGCTTTTCCTCCAGCTCGATCTTTATCGCACCGGACTCTGAAAGCTTCCACTCCAGTTCATCTTTAGTCAGCTTCATGGCTCCAAACACTAGCGGTGCAATAAACTGTGCCCTGAAATCACCCTCAAAAGTAGACAAAAGCAGACGGTAGGCTCCTATCCGGGTAGTTGGGGATACAGGTTGTAGAAATAGCTTTGACAAATTTGACATCTTGAAATTTCCTTGCCAGTCCAGTGAAGTGCTGGTTTATTAGAGCACAGAGAGGAATTCCCTGTTTGTATAGATGCAAAACCACCCATAGATCCTTTCCAGCTTTCGTTACTTCTTCAGCATAGTCCTGTCCTGAGATCTCCAACACTTCTCCAAATTTATTCTTTAGTTGGGTTGCTAGCCACTGTGCAAGTCTTTGCTGTCTGTACATCTCTATGGCTCGTTCATTCTCTTTGAGCTCCTCCAAGGTCGCGTCCTCGTATGTTTTCACCATCGGCTGCTGCTGCAGTATCTGCTCGTCATCCTCTTCTGCGTCTTTCCCTTCTTCCTTTGGAGGAAGGATGCCCTTTTTACGTCATCCTCTTCTGCGTCTTTCCCTTCTTCCTTTGGAGGAAGGATATCCTTTTTACGTCATCCTCTTCTGCGTCTTTCCCTTCTTCCTTTGGAGGAAGGATGCCCTTTTTACGTCATCCTCTTCTGCGTCTTTCCCTTCTTCCTTTGGAGGAAGGATGCCCTTTTTACGTCATCCTCTTCTGCGTCTTTCCCTTCTTCCTTTGGAAGAAGGATGCCTTTTTAGGCAGGATGCCATTCCACTCCGTATCTGCATTGGGGGTCCTGCACAGTGCCGAGCTGGGAACTGCCTGGGACCCGCTCAAGCTGTAGCTAGCGAGGCGCCGAGGGGAGTTGTAAATTAGGTCTCACCTCAGGACTGCAATCCTGTATCTCTCCCAGTTTCTCTCTCTCTTGAGAGAGAGTGAGAAAAGAAGCAACCTTTTACACTTAATTTAAAAGGCTTATTAGCATTACATCCCCTTCCTCTCATTGGCTCCTGGCAGGTATTAGGCACCCAAGCTCTGATGTAAAGATTTGTCATTTCTCATGTCAAATATAAAATCATATATTTATGGAAAGTTAAACTATAGTCCTCCCTTTCCAGTAATGTACGCTTGGTATCAGTCCTAGCTGCAGAAGAAGAAATAATTCAACTTAATACTTTTAAGTCACTGAGTTACATATTTATATAGCTGATAGAATGTTTTCTAAAAACAAAAAAACCCAATGTGATTAGTTTCATATTTTCTTCTTGGGTTCTGTGTTCTCTGTGCTTCTAAGCTTGCAGAATAGTTAGTGGGTATTTCTTTTACACATTTGTGGTTATCCCCTTCCCTTGTAATTTCTTTTGAATGACTTGAAGGTTGACACATTCTTTTTTTAAATTTTTTATTTATTCATTTTAACACATAAACAAAAAATAAATTTGCTTATACAGAAATATTGTGTGTTCTTAATCACAAGATAATATAAACTTATTTATCCCCTTACTGCCATTTCAAAAGGAAATACCTTTTTAACTTAGTATCTATGAAAATAATTTTTTCTTTACAGAAATGGCAACAAGATAGATTGTAATCATTTCCTTTTAACATTCTTCAGCTATTAAGATCCACTCCCAGCAGATAAGATCAATAAGGTGGGGGGGGAGAGAACAGAAATCTTTAAAGAAGGAAACTATTAGGTAATATTATACATTTATAACATTATATTATAATGCTCACACATCTACAATGCCCTCCTGTGGCCATATCGTGGAACTGCAGCATGAAAACTTTTATTATACATTTTGTTATAATGCTCACACATCTACTATGCCCTCCTGTGGCCATATTGTGGTACTGCAGCATGAAAACTTTTATTATACATTATGTTATAATGCTCACACATCTACTATGCCCTCCTGTGGCCATATCTTGGTACTGCAGCATGAAAACTTGTTTTATGCATTATGTTATAATGCTCACACATCTATTCTGCCCTCCTGTGGCCATATCGTGGTACTGCAGCATGAAAACTTTTATTATACATTTCGTTATAATGCTCACACATCTATTGTGCCCTCCTGTGGCCATATCTTGGTACTGCAGCATGAAAACTTTTATTCTAAGGACATAAGAACATAAGAAAATGCCATACTGGGTCAGACCAAGGGTCCATCAAGCCCAGCATCCTGTTTCCAACAGTGGCCAAGCCAGGCCATAAGAACCTGGCAAGTACCCAAAAACTAAGTCTATTCCATGTAACCATTGCTAATGGCAGTGGCTATTCTCTAAGTGAACTTAATAGCAGGTAATGGACTTCTCCTCCAAGAACTTATCCAATCCTTTTTTAAACACAGCTATACTAACTGCACAAACCACATTATACATTTTGTTATAATGCTCACACATCTACTATGCCCTCCTGTGGCCATATCATGGTACTGCAGCATGAAAACTTTTATTATACATTTTGTATAATGCTCACACATCTACTATGCCCTCCTGTGGCCATATCATGGTACTGCAGCATGAAAACTTTTATTATACATTTTGTTATAATGCTCACACATCTACTATGCCCTCCTGTGGCCATATCGTGGTACTGCAGCATGAAAACTTTTATTATAAATTTTGTTATAATGCTCACACATCTATTATGCCCTCCTGGTGCCATATCTTGGTACTGCAGCATGAAAACTTTTATTATACATTTTGTTATAATGCTCACACATCTACTATGCCCTCCTGTGGCCATATCCTGGTACTGCAGCATGAAAACTTGTTTTATGCATTATGTTATAATGCTCACACATCTATTATGCCCTCCTGTGGCCAAATCGTGGTACTGCAGCATGAAAACTTTTATTATACATTTTGTTATAATGCTCACACATCTACTATGCCCTCCTGTGGCCATATCGTGGTACTGCAGCATGGAAACTTTTATTATAAGAACATAAGAAAATGCCATACTGGGTCAGACCAAGGGTCCATCAAGCCCAGCATCCTGTTTCCAACAGTGGCCAATCCAGGCCATAAGAACCTGGCAAGTACCCAAAAACTAAGTCTATTCCATGTAACCATTGCTAATGGCAGTGGCTATTCTCTAAGTGAACTTAATAGCAGGTAATGGACTTCTCCTCCAAGAACTTATCCAATCCTTTTTTAAACACAGCTATACTAACTGCACGAACCACATTATACATTTTGTTATAATGCTCACACATCTACTATGCCCTCCTGTGGCCATATCATGGTACTGCAGCATGAAAACTTTTATTATACATTTTGTTATAATGCTCACACATCTATTATGCCCTCCTGTGGCCATATCTTCGTACTGCAGCATGAAAACGTTTATTATACATTTTGTTATAATGCTCACACATCTACTATGCCTTCCTGTGGCCATATCGTGGTACTGCAGCATGAAAACTTTTATTATACATTTTGTTATAATGCTCACACATCTACTATGCCCTCCTGTGGCCATATCTTGGTACTGCAGCATGAAAACTTGTTTTATGCATTATGTTATAATGCTCACACATCTATTATGCCCTCCTGTGGCCATATCTTGGTACTGCAGCATGAAAACTTTTATTATACATTTTGTTATAATGCTCACACATCTACTATGCCCTCCTGTGGCCATAACTTCGTACTGCAGCATGAAAACGTTTATTATACATTTTGTTATAATGCTCACACATCTACTATGCCCTCCTGTGGCCATATCTTGGTACTGCAGCATGAAAACTTTTATTATACATTTTGTTATAATGCTCACACATCTACTATGCCCTCCTGTGGCCATATCTTGGTACTGCAGCATGAAAACTTGTTTTATGCATTATGTTATAATGCACACACATCTATTATGCCCTCCTGTGGCCAAATCGTGGTACTGCAGCATGAAAACTTTTATTATACATTTTGTTATAATGCTCACACATCTACTATGCCCTCCTGTGGCCATATTTTGGTACTGCAGCATGAAAACTTTTATTATACATTTTGTTATAATGCTCACACATCTACTATGCCCTCCTGTGGCCATATCTTGGTACTGCAGCATGAAAACTTGTTTTATGCATTATGTTATAATGCTCACACATCTATTATGCCCTCCTGTGGCCATATCGTGGTACTGCAGCATGAAAACTTTTATTATACATTTTGTTATAATGCTCACACATCTATTATGCCCTCCTGTGGCCATATCTTGGTACTGCAGCATGAAAACTTGTTTTATGCATTATGTTATAATGCTCACACATCTATTCTGCCCTCCTGTGGCCATATCGTGGTACTGCAGCATGAAAACATTTATTATAAGAACATAAGAAAATGCCATACTGGGTCAGACCAAGGGTCCATGAAGCCCAGCATCCTGTTTCCAACAGTGGCCAATCCAGGCCATAAGAACCTGGCAAGTACCCAAAAACTAAGTCTATTCCATGTAACCATTGCTAATGGCAGTGGCTATTCTCTAAGTGAACTTAATAGCAGGTAATGGACTTCTCCTCCAAGAACTTATCCAATCCTTTTTTAAACACAGCTATACTAACTGCACGAACCACATTATACATTTTGTTATAATGCTCACACATCTACTATGCCCTCCTGTGGCCATATCATGGTACTGCAGCATGAAAACTTTTATTATACATTTTGTTATAATGCTCACACATCTATTATGCCCTCCTGTGGCCATATCTTCGTACTGCAGCATGAAAACGTTTATTATACATTTTGTTATAATGCTCACACATCTACTATGCCTTCCTGTGGCCATATCGTGGTACTGCAGCATGAAAACGTTTATTATACATTTTGTTATAATGCTCACACATCTACTATGCCCTCCTGTGGCCATATCTTGGTACTGCAGCATGAAAACTTTTATTATACATTTTGTTATAATGCTCACACATCTACTATGCCCTCCTGTGGCCATATCTTGGTACTGCAGCATGAAAACTTGTTTTATGCATTATGTTATAATGCACACACATCTATTATGCCCTCCTGTGGCCAAATCGTGGTACTGCAGCATGAAAACTTTTATTATACATTTTGTTATAATGCTCACACATCTACTATGCCCTCCTGTGGCCATATTTTGGTACTGCAGCATGAAAACTTTTATTATACATTTTGTTATAATGCTCACACATCTACTATGCCCTCCTGTGGCCATATCTTGGTACTGCAGCATGAAAACTTGTTTTATGCATTATGTTATAATGCTCACACATCTATTATGCCCTCCTGTGGCCATATCGTGGTACTGCAGCATGAAAACTTTTATTATACATTTTGTTATAATGCTCACACATCTATTATGCCCTCCTGTGGCCATATCTTGGTACTGCAGCATGAAAACTTGTTTTATGCATTATGTTATAATGCTCACACATCTATTCTGCCCTCCTGTGGCCATATCGTGGTACTGCAGCATGAAAACATTTATTATAAGAACATAAGAAAATGCCATACTGGGTCAGACCAAGGGTCCATGAAGCCCAGCATCCTGTTTCCAACAGTGGCCAATCCAGGCCATAAGAACCTGGCAAGTACCCAAAAACTAAGTCTATTCCATGTAACCATTGCTAATGGCAGTGGCTATTCTCTAAGTGAACTTAATAGCAGGTAATGGACTTCTCCTCCAAGAACTTATCCAATCCTTTTTTAAACACAGCTATACTAACTGCACGAACCACATTATACATTTTGTTATAATGCTCACACATCTACTATGCCCTCCTGTGGCCATATCGTGGTACTGCAGCATGAAAACTTTTATTATACATTTTGTTATAATGCTCACACATCTACTATGCCCTCCTGTGGCCATATCTTGGTACTGCAGCATGAAAACTTTTATTATACATTTTGTTATAATGCTCACACATCTACTATGCCCTCCTGTGGCCATATCGTGGTACTGCAGCATGAAAACTTTTATTAAACATTTTGTTATAATGCTCACACATCTACTATGCCCTCCTGTGGCCATATCTTGGTACTGCAGCATGAAAACTTTTATTATACATTTTGTTATAATGCTCACACATCTACTATGCCCTCCTGTGGCCATATCTTGGTACTGCAGCATGAAAACTTGTTTTATGCATTATGTTATAATGCTCACACATCTATTATGCCCTCCTGTGGCCATATCTTGGTACTGCAGCATGAAAACGTTTATTATACATTTTGTTATAATGCTCACATATCTACTATGCCCTCCTGTGGCCATATCATGGTACTGCAGCATGAAAACTTTTATTATACATTTTGTTATAATGCTCACATATCTACTATGCCCTCCTGTGGCCATATCATGGTACTGCAGCATGAAAACTTTTATTATACATTTTGTTATAATGCTCACACATCTACTATGCCCTCCTGTGGCCATATCGTGGTACTGCAGCATGAAAACTTTTATTATACATTTTGTTATAATGCTCACACATCTATTATGCCCTCCTGTGGCCATATCTTGGTACTGCAGCATGAAAACTTGTTTTATGCATTATGTTATAATGCTCACACATCTATTCTGCCCTCCTGTGGCCATATCGTGGTACTGCAGCATGAAAACATTTATTATAAGAACATAAGAAAATGCCATACTGGGTCAGACCAAGGGTCCATGAAGCCCAGCATCCTGTTTCCAACAGTGGCCAATCCAGGCCATAAGAACCTGGCAAGTACCCAAAAACTAAGTCTATTCCATGTAACCATTGCTAATGGCAGTGGCTATTCTCTAAGTGAACTTAATAGCAGGTAATGGACTTCTCCTCCAAGAACTTATCCAATCCTTTTTTAAACACAGCTATACTAACTGCACGAACCACATTATACATTTTTTTATAATGCTCACACATCTACTATGCCCTCCTGTGGCCATATCGTGGTACTGCAGCATGAAAACTTTTATTATAAATTTTGTTATAATGCTCACACATCTACTATGCCCTCCTGTGGCCATATCTTGGTACTGCAGCATGAAAACTTTTATTATACATTTTGTTATAATGCTCACACATCTATTATGCCCTCCTGTGGCCATATCTTGGTACTGCAGCATGAAGACTTGTTTTATGCATTATGTTATAATGCTCACACATCTATTATGCCCTCCTGTGGCCAGTTCGTCGTACTGCAGCATGAAAACTTTTATTATACATTTTGTTATAATGCTCACACATCTACTATGCCCTCCTGTGGCCATATATTGGTACTGCAGCATGAAAACTTGTTTTATGCATTATGTTATAATGCTCACACATCTATTATGCCCTCCTGTGGCCATATCTTGGTACTGCAGCATGAAAACTTGTTTTATGCATTATGTTATAATGCTCACACATCTATTATGCCCTCCTGTGGCCATATCTTGGTACTGCAGCATGAAAACTTTTATTATACATTTTGTTATAATGCTCACACATCTATTATGCCCTCCTGTGGCCATATCTTGGTACTGCAGCATGAAAACTTGTTTTATGCATTATGTTTGAGGCCCTTTCAAATGAACTCCCCAACATAGACCTCACTGACGCTAACACAGCCACATCTTTATGGTTTCAAATCACCACAAACATAGCAGACAGACTCTGCCCATCTCAAACCAAAGAAATCAAAACAAACAAAAATAATAAGAAACCATGGTACACAAATGAACTTAAAACCATGAAACTCGACCTTCGCAAAATTGAAAAATTCTGGCGGAGAAATCAAATCCCCTCCACCGTAGCACAGTTTCGCACCCTTCTCAACACCTACCGAAAAGCCACCGAAAAAGCAAAGAAAGACTTCTATGCCACAAGAATCCATCAATTCCAGTTCAACCCACAAGCCCTCTTCCAATACGTAACCAGCCTTATCACTCCACCAGACAGACACAATCCTGGCAACGACGATGAAACAAAATGCGAAAAACTAGCATCATACTTCCACACCAAGGTACACAGACCATTATGGCACGTTTCTCACCTCACCACATTCAACCTAGCATAACAATACCCAACAATACTCCTACCGACCACGCCGATCCTACCACACAAGTACATCCGCTGACACAAACCTCAAACCCCACCCTATCAAACTTTGAAAACACATCTGCCCTAGAAATTGAAACCACCATCAAAAAAATCAGACCTGCCTACCACCCCTCAGATAACCTACCACGTCAATTGCCAAACACATCGCAAACATCCTGAATAAATCTATCACACTGGGCCAAGTCCCAATTGAACTTAAACAAGCCATTATAAATCCCATCCTCAAAAAATCAGACTTAGACACCACTGATCCAGCTAACTACCGCCCAGTGTCAAACCTCCCATTCCTCTCCAAAATACTTGAAAAAATAATTAATAAACAACTTACCAACTACATTGAAGACCACAATTTTCTTGCATCATCCCAGTTTGGTTTCCGTAAACACCATAGCACAGAAACCCTACTTATCTCACTCTCTGAAACCATACTCAAAGCCCTGGACAGAGGACAATCCTACATACTCGCACTACTAGATCTTTCTGCGGCATTTGATACAGTCAATCACAACATACTCATCAAACGCCTCAAGGAAATTGGCATCTCGGACACTGCCCTTCTCTGGTTCCAGTCTTACCTTCACGACAGGAGTTACAGAGTAAAAATCGGTTGCAGTGAATCTAAACCAGTCAGGCTATCACAGGGAGTACCACAAGGCTCATCTCTTTCCTCAACCCTCTTTAATATATACCTCATTCCCCTCTGCTTACTGCTCTCCAAATTGGGTTTCCAGCACTTCATTTATGCTGATGACGTGCAGATCCTCATACCTATAACCGACTCTATCACTAACGCAATGAAGATTTGGAACTCTGCCCTGTCTGAAATAAACAAGCTACTCTCTGACAACTTTCTGGCACTCAACTCTAACAAAACCGAACTACTCATCATTTCTCCCCCCAACACTCCCACACTCACCCTTTCTTCCCCCTCACCACCAGACCTCCCTCCCACCCAATTTGTCCGCAGCCTAGGCATATGGATAGATAACCACTTTAACCTCAAAAAATTCATATCTACCACGATAAAGAGCGGATTCTTCAAACTCCACACATTGAAGAGAATCAAACCTCTATTACACACCTCTGACTTCCGAACCGTACTGCAGGCCATGATCCTATCCAAATTGGACTACTGCAACGCTATCCTTATAGGCCTTCCAAAAAACACCCTTCAACCGTTGCAGCTCCTACAGAATGCCGCCGCCCGCATTCTCACAAACACTCACCGTCATGACCATATCACCCCAGTCCTTCAATCCCTACACTGGCTTCCAATAATATCCAGAATAATCTACAAATCCCTTACACTCATACACAAAGCCATTCACAACCAAAACATGCACTGGTTCCCTGAAAATCTCCATCTCCACATCCCTACTAGACCAACCAGAAAGCAGCATCAAGCCAAACTCCTGACACCCTCCCCCAAAATCATCAAACACACCACAATCAGAGAAAGATCATTCATCATAGCAGGCACCTCCCACTGGAACAAAATGCCACCCCACTTACGCCAGGAACCTTGCCATAAAAGATTCAAACAGAATCTTAAAACCTGGCTCTTCAAACTTGCATACCCTGACTAACCGAGTACTCCAAAGACACGCCCTTTTAGACTGACACGCCTCTACACTTCTTAATAATTCCCCGACCCCCCCTCTTCTCATCCCCGCCTCCTCATACATCCCGGCTCCCACTCCTATCACCCTCCCCTCTTCCCCCCACACCGTCTACATCCTGCCACCCTGTTAATAGTTAAAATTTCCCTCTTCCTATGCTCTCCTTTAGAGTTATTTATTTAACCATTTCTCCTCTCGAATTATTTATTTAACCATTCTTCTCAAGTTGATTTAGTTATCTGTCTCGTTACTATACTTTAAATTATTGTAAAGCTTGTTGCTATGTTACGTTAAATTGTGAACCGAGGTGATGTTTCTAACGTGCCCCGGTATATAAAAAATCTTTAAATAAATAAATAAATAAATAAATAAATAAATAAATGAATGTATGTTATAATGCTCACACATCTATTCTGCCCTCCTGTGGCCATATCGTGGTACTGCAGCATGAAAACTTTTATTATACATTTTGTTATAATGCTCACACATCTATTGTGCCCTCCTGTGGCCATATCTTGGTACTGCAGCATGAAAACTTTTATTATAAGAACATAAGAACATAAGAAAATGCCATACTGGGTCAGACCAAGGGTCCATCAAGCCCAGCATCCTGTTTCCAACAGTGGCCAATCCAGGCCATAAGAACCTGGCAAATACCCAAAAACTAAGTCTATTCCATGTAACCATTGCTAATGGCAGTGGCTATTCTCTAAGTGAACTTAATAGCAGGTAATGGACTTCTCCTCCAAGAACTTATCCAATCCTTTTTTAAACACAGCTATACTAACTGCACGAACCACATTATACATTTTGTTATAATGCTCACACATCTACTATGCCCTCCTGTGGCCATATCATGGTACTGCAGCATGAAAACTTTTATTATACATTTTGTTATAATGCTCACATATCTACTATGCCCTCCTGTGGCCATATCTTGGTACTGCAGCATGAAAACTTTTATTATACATTTTGTTATAATGCTCACACATCTACTATGCCCTCCTGTGGCCATATCGTGGTACTGCAGCATGAAAACTTTTATTATACATTTTGTTATAATGCTCACACATCTATTATGCCCTCCTGTGGCCATATCTTGGTACTGCAGCATGAAAACTTTTATTATACATTTTGTTATAATGCTCACACATCTATTATGCCCTCCGTGGCCATATCTTGGTACTGCAGCATGAAAACTTTTATCATACATTTTGTTATAATGCTCACACATCTACTGTGGGTGACTGCTTTGCTGCTCTCATGATGTTTTGGGATCTTCATGCCACTCTTTCAGCTGCTTTGACCCTCTATCAGTGCACTGAGTTTTTCCTGCCACTTTTGGTGCTTTGCTCCTCCTTCATGGTTTCTTGAGCTCTTCATGCCACATTTTTTTGTATCACTTTGCTCCTCTTGCTCTGCCTTGGAGATTAATGTCTCTGCTTTTGGTGCCGTTTGTCTCTTTTTGGAGCATAAGGGTATTCTGGCCACTCTTGCTGCTCTTGGTCAGCAGAGCCCTGTAGACTGAATGTACCATGTGTGCAACTTATCCTAGCCTGGAGGAAGCTAACCTGGATCTCTAGCTTGGCAACAGACAGAATGGGTAACAAACCAGAGCTCAGGGTTTGTACAAGATCTTGGATTGTCTTTCTCTCATGACTAAAGCTGTCAGATAAATAATGTTCAGCTAGAAGCTTCAGTAGAGTCACCCTGTGACTTGGAGAATATTTTAAGTAACAGAGAAAAAAGCAGTGAAAGATTTTAAACAGGTTTTCAGCTTTCTTTCTTTACTTTGCAGCCAGAAGGAATGAAAGTGTTTAAAAATGTAAAGAGCGTGATCCTGAATCCCAGTAAAAGTGGCACAGGTACAGACTGGTAACTTATCCTGAATCCCAGCATGAACAGCACAGGTAGAGACTAGTAACGTCTCCTGAATCCCAGTGAGGGTAACACAGGTACATACTGGTAACTTTCCCTGAATCCTAGTGAGGGGAACACAGGTACAGACTGGTAACTTCTCCTGAATCCCAGTGAGGGTAACACAGGTACAGATTGGTAACTTCTCCTGAATCCCAGTGAGGGTAACACAGGTACAGACTGGTAACTTCTCCTGCATCCCAGCATGAACAGCACAGGTAGAGGCTAGTAACATCTCCTGAATCTCAGTGAGGGTAACACAGGTACAGACTGGTACCTTCTCCTGCATCCCAGCATGAACAGCACAGGTAGAGGCTAGTAACGTCTCCTGAATCCCAGTGAGAGTAACACAGGTACAGACTGGTAACTTCTCCTGAATCCCAGTGAGGGTAACACAGGTAGAGGCTAGTAACATCTACTGAATCCCAGTAAGAACAACACAGGTACAGGCTGGTATCTTCTCCTGCATCCCAGCATGAACAGCACAGGTAGAGGCTAGTAACATCTCCTGAATCCCAGCGAGGGTAACACAGGTACAGACTGGTAACTTCTCCTGAATCCCAGCGAGGGTAACACAGGTACAGACTGGTAACTTCTCCTGAATCCCAGTGAGAGTAACACAGATACAGACTGGTAACATCTCCTGAATCCCAGTGAGAGTAACACAGGTACAGACTGGTAACATCTCCTGAATCCCAGCGAGGGTAACACAGGTACAGACTGGTAACTTCTCCTGAATCCCAGTGAGGGTAACACAGGTACAGACTGGTAACTTCTCCTGCATCCCAGCATGAACAGCACAGGTAGAGGCTAGTAACATCTCCTGAATCCCAGTGAGGGTAACACAGGTACAGACTGGTAACATCTCCTGAATCCCAGTGAGGGTAAAACAGGTAGAGGCTAGTAACATCTTCTGAATCCCAGTGAGGGTAACACAGGTACAGACTGGTACCTTCTCCTGAATCCCAGTGAGGGTAACACAGGTACAGACTGGTAACGTCTCCTGAATCCCAGTGAGGGTAAAACAGGTACAGACTGGTAACTTCTCCTGAATCCCAGTGAGAATAACACAGGTACAGACTGGTAACGTCTCCTGAATCCCAGTGAGGGTAAAACAGGTAGAGGCTAGTAACATCTTCTGAATCCCAGTGAGGGTAACACAGGTACAGACTGGTATCTTCTCCTGAATCCCAGTGAGAATAACACAGGTACAGACTGGTAACTTATCCTGAATCCCAGCATGAACAGCACAGGTAGAGGCTAGTAACGTCTCCTGAATCCCAGTGAGGGTAACATAGGTACAGACTGGTAACTTATCCTGAATCCCAGCATGAACAGCACAGGTAGAGGCTAGTAACATCTCCTGAATCCCAGTGAGAGTAACACAGGTACAGACTGGTAACATCTCCTGAATCCCAGTGAGAGTAACACAGGTACAGACTGGTAACATCTCCTGAATCCCAGTGAGAGTAACACAGGTACAGACTGGTAACTTCTCCTGAATCCCAGTGAGGGTAACACAGGTACAGACTGGTAACTTCTCCTGAATCCCAGCATGAACAGCACAGGTAGAGGCTAGTAACATCTCCTGAATCCCAGTGAGGGTAACACAGGTACAGACTGGTAACTTCTCCTAAATCCCAGCATGAACAGCACAGGTAGAGGCTAGTAACATCTCCTGAATCCCAGTGAGGGTAACACAGGTACAGACTGGTAACTTCTCCTGAATCCCAGCGAGGGTAACACAGGTACAGACTGGTAACATCTCCTGAATCCCAGTGAGGGTAACACAGGTACAGACTGGTAACTTCTCCTGAATCCCAGTGAGAGTAACACAGGTACAGACTGGTAACATCTCCTGAATCCCAGTGAGAATAACACAGGTACAGACTGGTAACTTCTCCTGAATCCCAGTGAGGGTAACACAGGTACAGACTGGTAACTTCTCCTGAATCCCAGCATGAACAGCACAGGTAGAGGCTAGTAACATCTCCTGAATCCCAGTGAGAGTAACACAGGTACAGACTGGTAACATCTCCTGAATCCCAGTGAGAGTAACACAGGTACAGACTGGTAACATCTCCTGAATCCCAGTGAGAGTAACACAGGTACAGACTGGTAACATCTCCTGAATCCCAGTGAGGGTAACACAGGTACAGACTGGTAACATCTCCTGAATCCCAGCGAGGGTAACACAGGTAGAGGCTAGTAACATCTCCTGAATCCCAGTGAGAGTAACACAGGTACAGACTGGTAACATCTCCTGAATCCCAGTGAGGGTAACACAGGTACAGACTGGTAACGTCTCCTGAATCCCAGTGAGAGTAACACAGGTACAGACTGGTAACATCTCCTGAATCCCAGTGAGAGTAACACAGGTACAGACTGGTAACATCTCCTGAATCCCAGTGAGGGTAACACAGGTACAGACTGGTACCTTCTCCTGAATCCCAGCATGAACAGCACAGGTAGAGGCTAGTAACATCTCCTGAATCCCAGTGAGGGTAACACAGGTACAGACTGGTAACATCTCCTGAATCCCAGTGAGGGTAACACAGGTACAGACTGGTAACATCTCCTGAATCCCAGTGAGGGTAACACAGGTAGAGGCTAGTAACATCTCCTGAATCCCAGTGAGAGTAACACAGGTACAGACTGGTAACATCTCCTGAATCCCAGTGAGGGTAACACAGGTACAGACTGGTAACGTCTCCTGAATCCCAGTGAGAGTAACACAGGTACAGACTGGTAACATCTCCTGAATCCCAGTGAGGGTAACACAGGTACAGACTGGTAACATCTCCTGAATCCCAGTGAGGGTAACACAGGTACAGACTGGTACCTTCTCCTGAATCCCAGCATGAACAGCACAGGTAGAGGCTAGTAACATCTCCTGAATCCCAGTGAGAATAACACAGGTACAGACTGGTAACATCTCCTAAATCCCAGTGAGGGTAACACAGGTACAGACTGGTAACTTCTCCTGAATCCCAGTGAGGGTAACACAGGTACAGACTGTTAATTTCTTCTGAATCCCAGCATGAACAGCACAGGTAGAGGCTAGTAACATCTCCTGAATCCCAGTGAGGGTAACACAGGTACAGACTGGTATCTTCTCCTGAATCCCAGCATGAACAGCACAGGTAGAGGCTAGTAACATCTCCTGAATCCCAGTGAGGGTAACACAGGTACAGACTGGTAACTTCTCCTGAATCCCAGCATGAACAGCACAGGTAGAGGCTAGTAACATCTCCTGAATCCCAGTGAGGGTAACACAGGTACAGACTGGTAACTTCTCCTGAATCCCAGCGAGGGTAACACAGGTAGAGGCTAGTAACATCTACTGAATCCCAGTAAGAACAACACAGGTACAGGCTGGTATCTTCTCCTGAATCCCAATAAGAATAGCCCAGGTACAGACTGGAAACCTGTCCCGCATGCCAGTAAAAGTGTCACAGGACAAACCCTATTGAATATATATCTCTTTATTGTTTACTACATCATCCACAATATTTTTATCAAGACTTTTCATGATTCCTCTTTCTTCTTTCTGTCTTAACAGCTGGAGTGCAGACAGTAAAAATAGAAAGCTTACCAAAGAGTGATGTAGTGCCGAACACCGAACCTGAGACATTCATAAGTGTGAAAGGTAAGACTCTGGCCTACCTAATGATATTAGCTTTAGAAATCAGGAGCCTAATGAATACAAGACTGTGTGTATAAATCCTGCGTGTGTCGGCAGATAAAAATATTATGCTTTTCATTTATAAGTGCCTTGGAAGTTTCCAGTGTGAGCAGAACTAAACACTCCCCTTGCTTTGAGAATGTAATATTGTTGATATTGTCCTTTGATAATTCAGAAGAGGTGAGCAGAGAAGACTTAGAATATCAATACATTATCCTAAATCGTAACAGTTTTACTGTGCTTGCTTTGAGAATGGAATATTGTTGATATTGTCCTTTGATAATTCAGAAGAGGTGAGCAGAGAAGACTTAGAATATCAATACATTATCCTAAATCGTAACAGTTTTACTGTGTTTGCTTTGAGAATGTAATATTGTTGATATTGTCCTTTGATAATT
The DNA here is from genome assembly GCF_901001135.1 of Rhinatrema bivittatum. NCBI lineage: Eukaryota > Metazoa > Chordata > Amphibia > Gymnophiona > Rhinatrematidae > Rhinatrema > Rhinatrema bivittatum. The sequence goes on along the minus strand of NW_021820801.1, from coordinate 100,316 downwards.
CAGAAGAGGTGAGCAGAGAAGACTTAGAATATCAATACTTTATCCTAAATCGTAACAGTTTTACTGTGTTTGCTTTGAGAATGTAATATTGTTGATATTGTACTTTGATAATTCAGAAGAGGTGAGCAGAGAAGACTTTAGAATATCAATACATTATCCTAAATCGTAACAGTTTTACTGTGTTTGTTTTGAGAATGTAATATTGTTGATATTGTCCTTTGATAATTCAGACGAGGTGAGCAGAGAAGACTTAGAATATCAATACATTATCCTAAATCGTAACAGTTTTACTGTGTTTGCTTTGAGAATGTAATATTGTTGATATTGTACCTTGATAATTCAGAAGAGGTGAGCAGAGAAGACTTTAGAATATCAATACATTATCCTAAATCGTAACAGTTTTACTGTGTTTGCTTTGAGAATGTAATAGTGTTGATATTGTCCTTTGATAATTCAGACGAGGTGAGCAGAGAAGACTTAGAATATCAATACATTATCCTAAATCGTAACAGTTTTACTGTGTTTGCTTTGAGAATGTAATATTGTTGATATTGTACCTTGATAATTCAGACGAGGTGAGCAGAGAAGACTTAGAATATCAATACATTATCCTAAATCGTAACAGTTTTACTGTGTTTGCTTTGAGAATGTAATATTGTTGATATTGTCCTTTGATAATTCAGAAGAGGTGAGCAGAGAAGACTTAGAATATCAATACATTATCCTAAATCGTAACAGTTTTACTGTGTTTGCTTTGAGAATGTAATATTGTTGATATTGTCCTTTGATAATTCAGACGAGGTGAGCAGAGAAGACTTTAGAATATCAATACATTATCCTAAATCGTAACAGTTTTACTGTGTTTGCTTTGAGAATGTAATATTGTTGATATTGTACCTTGATAATTCACCTTGGCAGGTGACATTGTAGGAGACACTGTTGAGAACTCCATCGACGGGGCTAACCTGAAGCACCTCATTCAAGTTCCCTCCGGCTGTGGGGAGCAGAACATGATCTCCATGACCCCGGCGGTCATAGCCACCCATTACCTGGACAACACGGGACAGTGGGAAAAGCTTGGCGTGAATCGCAGAGCTGAGGCCATCAAGTTTATTCAGCAGGGTAATGCTCTCTGCAAAGCAAGCTGCTTCCTTTTCCAATGCGTCTGGCAGATGGGCACTGCTGGGTTATTCTCCGTTTGGATGTACTGTATCAACAGCAGTTTACTTTTCAACATCTGAGTGAGTGTGGCTAGGAACCGCAATCATTGACAGTCTTATTGTGCACTTTTTTTTTTTAAGGTTACACGCAGCAGCTGGTTTATCGGAAAGCTGATAATTCCTATGCAGCCTTTAACAATAGACCGTCAAGCACATGGTAAGTTAGCATCAGTCATTAATTAATAATTCCTTATTTCATGAAATGCTCTGCTGCTGTTTAGTCTTCAGAGACACTGACTCACATACTAATCTATATATATATATATATATATATATATATATATATATATAGAGAGAGAGAGAGAGAGAGAGAGAGAGAGAGATCAGTCACACTGTCATGTCTGTCTGGGGCCAGTCGGTGCTGCCTGGAAAAGTGGAAGGTGCACTGTGCAAAGACAAATATGCTGTGTCTGCAAATCACTGTCACAAACACACACAGGCATGCACATGCAGGTAGGCAAATAACACACAGGCAAATGCACATATACACAGGTTGTTATTGACCAGAGAACCCAAGTAATGCTGGGTGATGTTCACTAATATGCTGTGTCTGCAAATCACTGTCTCTCACACTCCCGCACACTAGCTGGAAGCACACAAAACCTCATAAAAGCGTGCACAGGCTTGTACATACAGGCTATGCACACACACACACGTTGTTATACAGCAGACTACTTGAGCAATGCTGGGCACTTTTTGCTGGTACAAATTGCACCTGAAACTGACTTTGTAAGCAGAACATTCTGCAGGACCAAGAGACTGCTCAGAGAGGAAAGAACCTGCCCTGGTATTTTAGAAATGTAACTTGTTTGCTTTAACCTTACAGGTTGACAGCATATGTAGTGAAAATCTTTGGTATGGCAAACAAATTAATAGAGATTGATCCTGAGGTTCTGTGTGGGGCTGTGAAGTGGCTGCTTCTGGAGAAACAGAAACCAGATGGGATTTTCCAGGAAGATGCCCCCGTGATTCATGGCGAGATGGTGGTAGGCGTGAATTTACTTTTTCTGAATTAAGCGATTGTGTTCTCTCATGATTTGCCCCTTCTGCTTTCACCTGATGGGGATGTTTGTTACCTTCAGTGGCAGAAGGGGGATCTCCCAGCTCTTCACATCAGTAATAAACAGATTCGTAAATCCCAACCCCGCTACAGCAGTAGGGATAGGATGAGGATTGGGTTCAGCTTTGGGATGTTGGGTTGTTTGGGCTTGCAAGACATCCTGAGATAATGCTAAGTTTATCTGAAGGACGCTGACCTGAGCCGTGTCGTTCTGTCTCACCCGTGGCATCACAATCGTGGACACACAGGGGTCGGTATTCAAAACTGGCCAGTTAGACCCTATCCGGCTCGGCTACGATGCACATTCAGTGCCACAGCCATGTCGGTGAATACACACGTATAACTGATTGCTTAAGCCGAATAAGTTAAACCAGCTTAAGTTTAAACCTCCTCTCTGGCATATCGAGCTTAGCCGTACAATTTATGTGGTTAAGTCTGACTATCAGGAGTTAGCCTCATAAATTGTACAGCTGACTCACTGCACCCCGATCCGCCCACTACATGCTTACTGTTTATTTAACTAACTTTTTCGCCATGCAAGGGACTTGTGCAGCTATATGGCGACTGCCGAACGTGCTCGCGTACTCAGTCACACATGTCCCGCTCAGCTGGCAAAATAGCACTGAATGCGCTTCGAACGTTGACCTCGCAACAGGCAGACTCACTGGGGTCCCCGAGGAAGGGTTTTAATGACTCCGTTTTTCTTTGACAGGGAGGAACTCAGGGGTCTGAGCCCGAAGTTTCTTTGACAGCCTTTGTCCTGATTGCTATGGCAGAAGCCAAAGAAGCATGCAGCCAGTATGTTAATGTAAGTTCATGTGCCTGTGCAGACCTGAACATTAACACTTTGTAGCTTTCTCCTCTAATCAGACTGATTAAGAGAAGCAGCTTCATCTTAGTTTCGAAATAAACTGCATTGCAATTAATTAGCAGCAGCTGCCTGATTGCTCACATCAGTTAGAAGAACTCTTTCATAGTTCCACATCGACATTAAAACATTCTGTAAATGTCGTCTGTAATCCAGCTTCCGTTCTCATTAAAACATTCTGTAAATGTCGTGTATATTCCAGCTTCTGTTCTCACTAAAACATTCTGTAAATGTCATGTATAATCCAGCTTCCGTTCTCACTAAAACATTCTGTAAATGTCGTGTATAATCCAGCTTCCGTTCTCACTAAAACATTCTGTAAATGTCGTGTATAATCCAGCTTCCGTTCTCACTAAAACATTCTGTAAATGTCGTGTGTAATCCATCTTCCGTTCTCACTAAAACATTCTGTAAATGTCGTGTGTAATCCATCTTCCGTTCTCACTAAAACATTCTGTAAATGTCGTGTATAATCCATCTTCCGTTCTCACTAAAACATTCTGTAAATGTCGTGTATAATCCAGCTTCCGTTATCAGTAAAACATTCTGTAAATGTCGTGTATAATCCAGATTCCGTTATCAGTAAAACATTCTGTAAATGTCGTGTGTAATCCAGCTTCCGTTCTCACTAAATCATTCTGTAAATGTCGTGTATAATCCAGCTTCTGTTCTCACTAAAACATTCTGTAAATGTGTATAATCCAGCTTCCGTTATCAGTAAAACATTCTGTAAATGTCGTGTATATTCCAGCTTCCGTTCTCACTAAAACATTCTGTAAATGTCGTGTGTAATCCAGCTTCCGTTCTCACTAAAACATTCTGTAAATGTCGTGTGTAATCCAGCTTCCGTTCTCACTAAAACATTCTGTAAATGTCGTGTGTAATCCAGCTTCCGTTCTCACTAAAACATTCTTTAAATGTCGTGTATATTCCAGCTTCCGTTCTCACTAAAACATTCTGTAAATGTCGTGTATAATCCAGCTTCCGTTCTCACTAAAACATTCTGTAAATGTCGTGTATAATCCAGCTTCCGTTCTCACTAAAACATTCTGTAAATGTCGTGTGTAATCCATCTTCCGTTCTCACTAAAACATTCTGTAAATGTCGTGTATAATCCAGCTTCCGTTCCCACTAAAACATTCTGTAAATGTCGTGTATAATCCAGCTTCCGTTCTCACTAAATCATTCTGTAAATGTCGTGTATAATCCAGCTTCCGTTCTCACTAAAACATTCTTTAAATGTCGTGTATATTCCAGCTTCCGTTCTCACTAAAACATTCTGTAAATGTCGTGTATAATCCAGCTTCCGTTCTCACTAAAACATTCTGTAAATGTCGTGTATATTCCAGCTTCCGTTCTCACTAAAACATTCTGTAAATGTCGTGCGTAATCCAGCTTCCGTTCTCACTAAAACATTCTGTAAATGTCGTGCGTAATCCAGCTTCCGTTCTCACTAAAACATTCTGTAAATGTCGTGTGTAATCCAGCTTCCGTTCTCACTAAAACATTCTGTAAATGTCGTGTATAATCCAGCTTCCGTTCTCACTAAAACATTCTGTAAATGTCGTGTATATTCCAGCTTCCGTTCTCACTAAAACATTCTGTAAATGTCGTGCGTAATCCAGCTTCCGTTCTCACTAAAACATTCTGTAAATGTCGTGCGTAATCCAGCTTCCGTTCTCACTAAAACATTCTGTAAATGTCGTGTGTAATCCAGCTTCCGTTCTCACTAAAACATTCTGTAAATGTCGTGTATAATCCAGCTTCCGTTCTCACTAAAACATTCTGTAAATGTCGTGTGTAATCCATCTTCCGTTCTCACTAAAACATTCTGTAAATGTCGTGTATAATCCAGCTTCCGTTCCCACTAAAACATTCTGTAAATGTCGTGTATAATCCAGCTTCCGTTATCAGTAAAACATTCTGTAAATGTCGTGTATAATCCAGATTCCGTTCTCACTAAATCATTCTGTAAATGTCGTGTATAATCCAGCTTCCGTTCTCACTAAAACATTCTGTAAATGTCGTGTATATTCCAGCTTCCGTTCTCACTAAAACATTCTGTAAATGTCGTGTGTAATCCAGCTTCCGTTCTCACTAAAACATTCTGTAAATGTCGTGCGTAATCCAGCTTCCGTTCTCACTAAAACATTCTGTAAATGTCGTGCATAATCCAGCTTCCGTTCTCACTAAAACATTCTGTAAATGTCGTGTATAATCCAGCTTCCGTTCTCACTAAAACATTCTGTAAATGTCGTGTATAATCCAGCTTCCGTTCTCACTAAAACATTCTGTAAATGTCGTGTATAATCCAGCTTCCGTTCTCATTAAAACATTCTGTAAATGTCGTGTATAATCCAGCTTCCGTTCTCACTAAAACATTCTGTAAATGTCGTGTATAATGCAGCTTCCGTTCTCACTAAAGTAAATCTGTAAATGTCGTGTATAATCCAGCTTCCGTTCTCACTAAAGGAAATCTGTAAATGCCGTGTATAATCCAGCTTCCGTTCTCACTAAAACATTCTGTAAATGTCGTGTATAATCCAGCTTCCGTTCTCACTAAAACATTCTGTAAATGTCGTGTATAATCCAGCTTCCGTTATCAGTAAAACAGTCTGTAAATGTCGTGTATAATCCAGCTTCCGTTCTCACTAAAACATTCTGTAAATGTCGTGTATAATCCAGCTTCCGTTCTCACTAAAACATTCTGTAAATGTCGTGTATAATCCGGCTTCCGTTCTCACTAAAACATTCTGTAAATGTCGTGTATAATCCGGCTTCCGTTCTCACTAAAACATTCTGTAAATGTCGTGTATAATCCGGCTTCCGTTCTCACTAAAACATTCTGTAAATGTCGTGTATAATCCGGCTTCCGTTCTCACTAAAACATTCTGTAAATGTCGTGTATAATCCGGCTTCCGTTCTCACTAAAACATTCTGTAAATGTCGTGTATAATCCGGCTTCCGTTCTCACTAAAACATTCTGTAAATGTCGTGTATAATCCGGCTTCCGTTCTCACTAAAACATTCTGTAAATGTCGTGTATAATCCGGCTTCCGTTCTCACTAAAGGAAATCTGTAAATGCCGTGTATAATCCGGCTTCCGTTCTCACTAAAGTAAATCTGTAAATGTCGTGTGCAATCCAGCTTCCGTTCTCACTAAAGTAAATCTGTAAATGTCGTGTGTAATCCAGCTTCCATTCTCACTAAAACATTCTGTAAATGTCGTGTATAATCCAGCTTCCGTTCTCACTAAAACATTCTGTAAATGTCGTGTATAATCCAGCTTCCGTTCTCACTAAAGGAAATCTGTAAATGCCGTGTATAATCCAGCTTCCCTTCTCACTAAAGGAAATCTGTAAATGTCGTGTGCAATCCAGATTCCTGATTTATTTAAAAAGTGTTTTGTGCCTTCTGCCTTGAGAGAGGTTTGCTCACGACCCCACCACTATGCTGTGTATTTCTTACAATTAATTAAACACATTTCTTTTTATGCATGCTAATCGACCCGTTAGTTTGTTAATGGGGCTTCTGTGATTAAAATGCCTTTCAGAATTTGGAGAGCAGTATCAGTACAGCTGGAGATTACCTGCAGAACAGGCTAAGCAGCCTGAGCAAACCCTACGCGGTTGCTATATCGTCCTATGCCTTGTCCCTTTTGGGAAGGAATATCGGAAATACAAATCTGATGGCTCACTGCACAGGTAGGTCAGACTGACCTGGCTTTCTTCTCTGAAAGATGGGACCTACATGGGCTTCGAGAAAACTACATTTTTCTGTTCGTTCAATGAAAGGAATCGTTATCTTGGTGCCCAGAACTCAGTCTGCGTCTGACAAGAATAAGGAGGGATGTCTTGGAGGCGCTGCCTCTGTGGCTGTTTTGTGCTGCCTCTGGTCAGGAAAGGTTTGACTGCAGATGGGGAGAGGGTGTTCAGTTACTAGGCTGCTCTTTAGATAAGGTTTGCGGTTTGCACTTTGTAAGAAGGAGCAGTTCTGCGGCACAACCCTCCTCATCTTCCCCAAACTTTGAGAGCTGCATTTCAAATTAACTGTTAACGTCAGGGTGAAAGGTCAGCTTCCTTTACATTAAGGGTTGCGCTGAGTGTAGGAAGGGGGACCTGATATATACTGTTCACTGCTTTGCGCTCCTGAGGAGAGGAGGTTTAAAATTAAACTGTTAGCGTGACGGAGACTTGGCTGCAGTGGTCATTTCTACAATCTCTCGGTAGCGCTGAGCTTGCTAGAAAGGTTGCGCTGATTAGTTATTCAGATACCGCACGCTGGTAAAACAAAATAAATCAGTCGGAGCGGCGTACAGCCTGACTTGAAAACTTCAGACGTGCAAAGAGCGGGGAGCTGGATACGAGGTACTTAAAGAGAGAGCAGCGAGCAGGCTGGCGTGGATTCTCTCCGCTGTACTCATGCTCATCCGGAGACCCTCCTTCACTATCTCCTTTCTGCCCCCAGGAGGAACTCGCTGGCAGGACCCTTCCTCCAGCCTCTACACCATTGAAGCCACCTCCTACGCCCTGCTGGCCATCTTAACGCAGAAGAGGTTTGACTTGGCAGCTCCCGTGGTCCAGTGGCTGACGGAGCAGAGGTACTACGGAGGCGGCTACGGATCCACGCAGGTAAGGACGGTGGCATACGCCTGAAATCTCGCTCAGTCCAAGAGGGGAAGGCTGCCTTCTGGGCATCCCTGAGGAAAGGGGAGCAGGAGACAGCGTGTTAGCGTGCCAAACATAAAATACGTTACAAGGCAAGCAGCAAAGGCGTTAGGTAGTGATTCTATCTTTATTAGGCTAATGAGTGTTTAAAGTGAACTGATGGGCTCCACTCCACCCTGGTGGAGCCACGATGTGTGACACCCCTCCCGGCCACAGACTGCCAGAATGATGGTTGGGTGGGAGAGCAGGAGGAAGAGGCTGAAAACTCCCAGGGTACCTGTGAATGAAGGCTCATGGTGCTAGAGACTGGAACAGGTCACAAAAGAAGGTGTAACTCTCAGGGAACGATCCCGTCCTCATGCAGTGCCCCAACCTTCATTGACCTAATACGGTGTCATTAAATCTGCCCGCTTCACGATACAGCACCTAAATGTTGAGTTAACGAGAGATCCACGGCCTGGTTCTCATCTTCTCTCTGCACAGATTGTAGAGTTTGGGCATAAGCATTATTTCTATCAATTACTGCTTCTTTCACCACCTCCTTCATGAGAGTGGAGCAGCAGCCTCTGCCATACCTGACATCGCATGCAAACAGACCCGAGCTCCTTGCATGACCCCAAGCACCAGCTAAACCCTTCCCACCTGACATCGCATGCAAACAGACCCGAGCTGCTTGCATGACCCCAAGCACCAGCTAAACCCTTCCCACCTGACATCGCATGCAAACAGACCCGAGCTTCTTGCATGACCCCAAGCACCAGCTAAACCCTTCCCACCTGACATCGCATGCAAACAGACCCGAGATCCTTGCATGACCCCAAGCACCAACTAAACCCTTCCCACCTGACATCGCATGCAAACAGACCCGATCTCCTTGCATGACCCCAAGCACCAGCTAAACCCTTCCCACCTGACATCGCATGCAAACAGACCCGAGCTCCTTGCATGACCCCAAGCACCAGCTAAACCCTTCCCACCTGACATCGCATGCAAACAGACCCGATCTCCATGCATGACCCCAAGCACCAGCTAAACCCTTCCCACCTGACATCGCATGCAAACAGACCCGAGCTCCTTGCATGACCCCAAGCACCAGCTAAACCCTTCCCACCGGTCATCGCATGCAAACAGACCTGATCTCCTTGCATGACCCCAAGCACCAGCTAAACCCTTCCCACCTGACATCGCATGCAAACAGACCCGATCTCCTTGCATGACCCAAGCACCAGCTAAACCCTTCCCACCTGACATCGCATGCAAACAGACCCGATCTCCTTGCATGACCCCAAGCACCAGCTAAACCCTTCCCACCTGACATCGCATGCAAACAGACCCGATCTCCATGCATGACCCCAAGCACCAGCTAAACCATTCCCACCAGTCATCGCATGCAAACAGAACCGATCTCCATGCATGACCCCAAGCACCAGCTAAACCCTTCCCACCTGACATCGCATGCAAACAGACCCGATCTCCTTGCATGACCCCAAGCACCAGCTAAACCCTTCCCACCGGTCATCGCATGCAAACAGACCCGATCTCCTTGCATGACCCCAAGCACCAGGTAAACCCTTCCCACCGGTCATCGCATGCAAACAGACCCGATCTCCTTGCATGAGCCCAAGCACCAGCTGAATCCTTCCCACCTGACATCGCATGCAAACAGACCCGATCTCCTTGCATGACCCCAAGCACCAGCTAAACCCTTCCCACCTGACATCGCATGCAAACAGACCCGATCTCCATGCATGACCCCAAGCACCAGCTAAACCCTTCCCACCTGACATCGCATGCAAACAGACCCGAGCTCCTTGCATGACCCCAAGCACCAGCTAAACCCTTCCCACCGGTCATCGCATGCAAACAGACCTGATCTCCTTGCATGACCCCAAGCACCAGCTAAACCCTTCCCACCGGTCATCGCATGCAAACAGACCTGATCTCCTTGCATGACCCCAAGCACCAGCTAAACCCTTCCCACCTGACATCGCATGCAAACAGACCCGATCTCCTTGCATGACCCAAGCACCAGCTAAACCCTTCCCACCTGACATCGCATGCAAACAGACCCGATCTCCTTGCATGACCCCAAGCACCAGCTAAACCCTTCCCACCGGTCATCGCATGCAAACAGACCCGATCTCCTTGCATGAGCCCAAGCACCAGCTGAACCCTTCCCACCTGACATCGCATGCAAACAGACCCGATCTCCTTGCATGACCCCAAGCACCAGCTAAACCCTTCCCACCTGACATCGCATGCAAACAGACCCGATCTCCATGCATGACCCCAAGCACCAGCTAAACCCTTCCCACCTGACATCGCATGCAAACAGACCCGAGCTCCTTGCATGACCCCAAGCACCAGCTAAACCCTTCCCACCGGTCATCGCATGCAAACAGACCCGATCTCCTTGCATGACCCAAGCACCAGCTAAACCCTTCCCACCTGACATCGCATGCAAACAGACCTGATCTCCTTGCATGACCCCAAGCACCAGCTAAACCCTTCCCACCTGACATCGCATGCAAACAGACCCGATCTCCTTGCATGACCCCAAGCACCAGCTAAACCCTTCCCACCTGACATCGCATGCAAACAGACCTGATCTCCTTGCATGACCCCAAGCACCAGCTAAACCCTTCCCACCTGACATCGCATGCAAACAGACCCGATCTCCTTGCATGACCCCAAACACCAGCTAAACCCTTCCCACCGGTCATTGCATGCAAACAGACCCGATCTCCTTGCATGACCCAAGCACCAGCTAAACCCTTCCCACCTGACATCGCATGCAAACAGACCCGATCTCCTTGCATGACCCCAAGCACCAGCTAAACCCTTCCCACCGGTCATCACATGCAAACAGACCCGATCTCCTTGCATGACCCCAAGCACCAGCTAAACCCTTCCCACCGGTCATCGCATGCAAACAGAACCGATCTCCATGCATGACCCCAAGCACCAGCTAAACCCTTCCCACCGGTCATCGCATGCAAACAGAACCGATCTCCATGCATGACCCCAAGCACCAGCTAAACCCTTCCCACCTGACATCGCATGCAAACAGACCCGATCTCCATGCATGACCCCAAGCACCAGCTAAACCCTTCCCACTGGTCATCGCATGCAAACAGACCCGATCTCCTTGCATGACCCCAAGCACCAGGTAAACCCTTCCCACCGGTCATCGCATGCAAACAGACCCGATCTCCTTGCATGACCCCAAGCACCAGCTGAACCCTTCCCACCTGACATCGCATGCAAACAGACCCAATCTCCTTGCATGACCCCAAGCACCAGCTAAACCCTTCCCACCGGTCATCGCATGCAAACAGACACAATCTCCTTGCATGACCCCAAGCACCAGGTAAACCCTTCCCCTTTTCTCGTCGCATGCAAACAGACCCGATCTCCTTGCATGACCCCAAGCACCAGCTAAACCCTTCCCACCGGTCATCGCATGCAAACAGACCCGATCTCCATGCATGACCCCAAGCACCAGCTAAACCCTTCCCACCGGTCATCGCATGCAAACAGACCCGATCTCCTTGCATGACCCCAAGCACCAGGTAAACCCTTCCCACCTGACATCGCATGCAAACAGACCCGATCTCCTTGCATGACCCCAAGCACCAGCTAAACCCTTCCCACCTGACATCGCATGCAACAGACCCGATCTCCTTGCATGACCCCAAGCACCAGCTAAACCCTTCCCACCTGACATCGCATGCAAACAGACCCGATCTCCATGCATGACCCCAAGCACCAGCTAAACCCTTCCCACCGATCATCGCATGCAAACAGAACTGATCTCCATGCATGACCCCAAGCACCAGCTAAACCCTTCCCACCTGACATCGCATGCAAACAGACCCGATCTCCATGCAGGACCCCAAGCACCAGCTAAACCCTTCCCACCTGACATCGCATGCAAACAGACCTGATCTCCTTGCATGACCCCAAGCACCAGCTAAACCCTTCCCACCTGACATCGCATGCAAAACAGAACTGATCTCCATGCATGACCCCAAGCACCAGCTAAACCCTTCCCACCTGACATCGCATGCAAACAGAACTGATCTCCTTGCATGACCCCAAGCACCAGCTAAACCCTTCCCACCTGACATCGCATGCAAACAGACCCGAGCTCCTTGCATGACCCCAAGCACCAGCTAAACCCTTCCCACCTGACATCGCATGCAAACAGAACTGATCTCCTTGCATGACCCCAAGCACCAGCTAAACCCTTCCCACCGGTCATCGCATGCAAACAGACCCGAGCTCCTTGCATGACCCCAAGCACCAGCTAAACCCTTCCCCTTTTTTCGTCGCAGGCCACCGTGATGGTGTTCCAGGCTCTTGCTCAGTACCAGGCCGAGGCTCCCCAATCCAATGTCATCAATATGGACGTGTCGGTGAAATTACCGGGCCGGACGTTACCAATCATCTGGAGGCTCAACCTGCAAAATGCTATGGTGTCCAGGACCGAGAGGGTGCGCTTCCTTCTCCACTGCTCGTACAGCGAAAGACGCAAGGCGGCAGCTGCAACCCAAAGGGGAGACGCACTGCCTCTTTTTTTCTGTATCTTGAAATAATCAGCAGAGAAAGCCGCCACGTCACAGAAAGACATTAATCAAGCATTACATTTGCACATCATTTGTGTTTGGAAGGGCGGCTTATAAAATGCCTGTGAATAATAAATAAACGTTACTGTGAATGGAAACTGTTCCGGTGATTGGAAGGGTCCATCCTCATTTTATCCTTTTCTCTCCTACAGACCAAATTTAATGAAGGCTTCACAGTGTCGGCCACGGGAGAAGGGCAAGGAACACTCACGGTAAGAAACATTTCAATGTCCCCCTCTCTAGATCCAGCACAAACCATCGCAGTGACAAAGTCTGGGTAACAGGTCCCAGCTGCTAATGAAAGCTTCACGGCGGGACCTTGGGTGATATCCGTCCTGCATTGCATTCCCATGCCCCCCCCCCCCGCTGACCTTTCCCCCTCCCCCCCAAAAGCAAACCTTCTCCTGCTCCCGGTCAGTCCTCTCCTCCTCGGACGGGCCCAGGGTCCCTTTCAGCACTTATTACCGGGTTATAACCCCTCAGCCCTAGCCTCACAGCCCCGCTCCGTGCTGGACGCGCTGCTCACTGGGCTTCCTCGTGTCCTTCCTCCTAGGTTATGACCGTGTATTACGCGCCACTCACCGAGAGCGCAGCTGCCTGCAAGAAGTTTGAGTTCACCGTCTCGGTTGAAAATGCACCGCACGGTAAAACCTCCCTCTTTGTGTTTATTTTCAATGTCTTTGGAGGTGATCCCTGCTCTGCTTCTATGGCTTTTCAGCCCCCTGCCTTCTGAATAAAGGCAGATCCGACTCATTGGCCTGCAGATCCCACAAGGGCTCTCGTTACTTAACACTTTCCCAAGTGCTGACGAGACTTGTGGAGGAAACTGGTGAATTGCACCGGACTGGTGCTGAGCAGGAGGCCGGACGCTGCCTCCAGAGCTGCTCCTGGCCCTGGTGAGGCTCCGTGACCAGGACACAAATCACTGAAAAAGGGGCTCTTTTAATGCAGGAAGGGCTTCCGCGGGTCAGCGGAAAATTTGGTGGTCTGACCCAGCATGTCAATTTCTTATGTTCATCCTCCCCCCCCCACCCCCAAAATCCATTAAGTTGCTTCAAATTATTTGGAGCAGGTCAGGCAGACTTCTGGCAGGTCTTGGGGCTAGGGGTTGCTTCCACCCTTAAATCTCTGCATGGTTTGCCACCCAGTGATCTCCAGGATAAACTCTGCACTTAGAGACCTAAAACAGCAATTTAGATCCTCACTGAGAGGACTGCGGGTTATCCTGAGTAACCCAGAAGCTGTTCGGGTGCGAGCAACAGGTTGAGCCTTTTTTGTGATTGCTCCCTGGACTTTGCAAAGCCCTTCCTGGTGGTTTACCTTTTACAAAAAAAGATGATGAATGCTTTAGGACGGGCGTGGACCCCTCCGGAGGTGAAGGCTGGGGGCAGAGGTTCTGTGCATGTCCAGGGACTTATTTTGCAGAGGGAGTGGGCGTTGGGTTTATTTCATGGCTATTTGGGGACTCCCATATTTTCATTGCTAAATGTTCGGTGTTGGAAACCACCGCAGGTGAATAAATAAATAAGTAGCGTGCGAGAGCATTAACGAGCTTCCCTCCTTGTCCTGTTTGATTCCTTCCAGAGAAGAAGCCGGAAGGCGCCGTGAGTTCAGTCTTCATCACCATCTGCATGAGGTAAGAGATCCCGTCATTCCCACAGGCTCCCGCTGGCTCACAGATGGGATAAATCACTATCAGGACGGTGCAATATCGGGCACTCGGGATTGAGCGTCTGCTCTCCTGACGCGGCTCGATCCACCTCTCCTGGACGCGTGATGCATTATTTAAATGAGGGGGGTCGCGCTACAAACGGCGCGCTGGGGTTAAGTTGTGCATCCCTGAGCGAGTTCATGGCTTCGGGGCGACCAGAAGTCAGGAAAACCGATGCTGGATTAATGGGCGTCCATTTCCCTAACCTGACCGCCGGTGACATTTTCTTTTTTCCATGCTGCTTCCTTTGGGATCACAGAGAAGCAATATCTGGGGCTTTGTGAGGGGCTTTTAAACGTCGGGTGCAGGGTGGGTTTTTGCATGGGGGGTACTAGCCTCATGCACACGCGTTTAGATGAGATGAGCGCCATTAGCTGCGCCCTGGATGCGCTGATCCCCTTATTGCATCGGGCGTTGGGCTCAGTGCATGATATAGCATTGGTCTGTAAGTCCGTGTAACACTCATCTTCCTTGCTATTGCGTCTTCCTTCTCCCACTGCGTCAGTGGAGAGCTCCCGTCCTTGCTCGGCGGCCAGAGGTTTGCTTGGTTGATTTTCAGGGATTTCAAAGTGGATTATGCTAAGGTACCGTAGGCATTTCCCTATCCCCCGGGGGCTCACGTTCTGCATCTGTGGGGAAAAAAATACGACGTCTGTACCTGAGGCAATGGAGGGAGAGGTGACCTGGCCAGGGTCACAAGAAGCAAGAGCAGGATTTGAACCCTGCTCTCCCTGCTTCTCAGGGCTACTCCTCCCCTCCAAATCACAAAGGTGGGGGACAGAGAAAAATCCTCTGCAAAGCTTTGCTGGGCTCCGACCAGAATATGAGAACCGATCCCTTTCCCGCCAGGTTCCTCGGCGCCTCGGACTCCACCATGACCATTGTGGACATCTCCATGCTGACCGGATTCACCCCCGATTTCGATGACTTAGAGAAGGTGAGTTTTATTCAGCAATTTAATGCACTTCCTCTCTGGCCCAGGCCTCTCGCTCACTCGCTCGCTCTCACGGCAGCGGCCACCTTCCCCTTCAGCCCCTGCGCGGCTGGCGATGCTCTGCCCGGGCTCCGCCCCCTGCACATTTAGGCAACCGGGCAATACTGCGAGAGTGGTGCTGGGTGTTTGGTTACCATGGTCCAATGGGCTCCCCCCAGCACAGATCCTGGCGCGCTCCCCCCGATTCACACCCCCCCCCCCCGAGGGACAGGGCACAGCAGGAGGAGGGGAAGAGTGGGCTCTGCTTTGGCTGCATTGCATGAGAGTGGCAGTGGCGCCCCCTACTGGACGGCAGAAGGCCACATCAGCCATAGGCTGAGCTAGGGCTCTGCCGTCGGGCTCTCTCCATCAGCAGGAAAGCACCAGGAGCGGGAATAATTCCTGCACAGCGACGGGCTGAGGAGCTTGCTGGGACGCAGAAGCGTTTAAAGCTCCTCGTCTGTCTCGGGAGAGGTTTTGTACAAGTATTGTAATCACTTGTCCTTGCTGGGAGTCAGAGGGTCACTTTCTCCCTCTCTCAGAGGAAGGAGCCCCCGATTGGGGAGAGTGGGAACAATTCCTCCGATGCAGGACAGGAGCCTCCATCAAAGGGGGGAGAAGGGTTCCTGACCCTGGAGCTGACCTGCTCGGGAGGGCGGGGTCTCCCTGCCGCTGGCGAGCGACCGCATGTTTCTCCGCTGCTTTGCGCTTTGTTGCCACCGCTGATTTGCTGTTTCGGACTTTGCTGCGAGGGACTCCCACGAGCCACCCTGTCAGCTCCTCTGCCCAGGACCAGATCGGCGCAGGGCACAGAATATGCTTTCCTTACATTGCTAATCAGCAGGGATGACGGGAGAGGGGGATATCTGTCTTCCCAGAACTCATATAAAATCAGGATGAAAGCAGGAAGCTTGTTCCTGGGTCCGCTCTAAGTAGCGGTTAAGTTCAGCCCCTGGTACTGTCCATTTCCGCCTGGAGGAACGCCTGGTGCTATTCTCCTTCTCCTCCCAGGATCTCTGCAGACGTTATCTGTCTGTGTCCAGCGATGCAGCAGCTTAAACGAGGCCCCAGCTCAGTACTGAGGAAGGCACGAAGGCTAATAATCATCTTGGGTCTCTTTCTTTTGCCAGTTGACAAACCGAGTTGACAAGTACATTTCCAAGTTTGAAATGGACACCCAGCGTTCAGACCGAGGTTCTCTCATCATTTACCTGGACAAGGTACTTCCCTTATCTCAGCTGGGTTCGGTTCACAGATCACTAAATAGTGCTCCGAATACGTAAGGGATGGATCCTCAAGGAAACGTGAGTGAGAGATGTCCTGCAGTGCTTGGCACACACGAGGATATCGATAACTCATTCCCCACAGTCATCCTGGGCTTCACGTGTACACAGAGAGAGAGAGAGGGTACAGGAGTGCGCTGGGACAGCATTACCACAGGCTCCTCAGGAGAGCTCAGAGAGACTTTCACTTCCCTCCCATTGCATAGCCACAGTCATCCTGGGCTTCACGTGTACACAGAGAGAGAGAGAGGGTACAGGAGTGCGCTGCGCCAGCATTAGTACAGGCTCCTCAGGAGAGCTCAGAGAGACTTTCACTTCCCTCCCATTGCATAGCCACAGTCATCCTGGGCTTCACGTGTACACAAAGAGAGAGAGGGTACAGGAGTGTGCTGGGGCAGCATTAGTACAGGCTCCTCAGGAGAGCTCAGAGAGACTTTCACTTCCCTCCCATTGCATAGCCACAGTCATCCTGGGCTTCACGTGTACACAGAGAGAGAGAGGGTACAGGAGTGTGCTGGGGCAGCATTAGTACAGGCTCCTCAGGAGAGCTCAGAGAGACTTTCACTTCCCTCCCATTGCATAGCCACAGTCATCCTGGGCTTCACGTGTACACAGAGAGAGAGAGAGGGTACAGGAGTGCGCTGCGCCAGCATTAGTACAGGCTCCTCAGGAGAGCTCAGAGAGACTTTCACTTCCCTCCCATTGCACACATAATGTGTCCTGCGCTCCTTGCACTGCTTATTGTTCACTCGCACACCGAGCATTCACTGCCCTTTCCTTCTCCAGGTTTCCAATGCAGAGAACGAATGCCTCAAGTTCAAAGCCCACCAGAACTTTGAAGTGGATCTCATGCAGCCGGCCGCCGTGACGGTTTACGAATATTATTCTCTGGGTGAGAGACTGTCCGGCCCCCCCCGAATGGAGTGAAGAGACCACAGCCCTGCTGATCCCGTGCAGGCCTTCCTCCTGCTCTGGAAAGGGAACAAGCAGCGGGTCCCGGTCCTGTGCGCCTGCTACTGAAAGTGTCATCGACCCCCTCCCCTGCCATTTCTCTGCAATACTCTGGCGAATGGCCTGGGAGGCAGCAGGTCTGACCGTGCTGTGCAGAGCGCGGGACAAAATAGGCAAGAGAGACCAATCCGGTTTAGTGAGTGTGAGGCTGCCCACCTGCCGCAGTCTCTGCACAGCCCTCCACCCTCTCCCACCTGCCATTTACCCCCCTCCTTACAAGCTCCTGATCCCTCATTATATCGACCCACTTCTGACACCACTTTTTCCAAATTCATTATTTTGTGCTGCTTTAAGAGGGTAATGTTTGTTGTTATTATTATTATTTTTTTTTTCCAGAAAACCGTTGCACAAAGTTCTACCACCCATCTAAAGAAGGAGGGCTCCTGCCAAAGGTCTGCCAGGAAGACGCCTGCCGATGCGTGGAGGGTAAGAAGGAATCCATCCGCTTTCACACTTCTGATATCCAGTGCGGTGCCTGCCGGCGCTTTAACAGCTTCTCTTCTGTTTCTTTCACAGAAAAATGTACCTTGAAGAACAAGCATACGAGTGCCCTGGACCATTTAATGCGAATAGAGGCCGCGTGTGAGGCTGGGGTCGATTACGGTAACTCGTCTTCGCCGTTCCCCGGATACGAAGCAACGCTCGGCAAACATAAATGACTTTACCTATTTTGCTGGGGAAGGAAGCTTTGGGTGATGGTGAGAAGGGGGTCAGGAGAAGGAGTGGGAGGTCTGTGCTACTGCTTCTTGTCCAGAAGGACTCGGAGCAGAAGATCACATCTCACAGATCTCTCCGATCCCATTCCTATGCCCACAAATTACACAAGAAAACCTAGGAGAAGCCGGGAGGGATGTCCCTGTAATATCTCTGTCTGATATGACTTTTTTTTTTTTTGCTTGGCATCCTCCCCTCTGATCCAGCAACAGTGAATTCTGCAGAGAACACAAGGGCCAGTTCAGTGTATCACACTTACATATTTAGCAAATCCCTTTGTGTTAAAATGGTAATGATTTGTCTCCATACAGTCTACAGAACTCAACTGCTGAAGATGGAAGAGCGCGGAACATACGATTACTTTACCATGCAGATCCAGGAGGTCATCAAAGAAGGTAACAGATTTCACTGTGCAATTATCCATTTGATTTATGGGATGGGAAAATTTCAAAAGCCATTTACCCAGGTAAAAGTACATGAGGGGATCAGCAACATGGAAAAATCAGATGGTGTCAGCGGTGGGATTAGATCTGGGGAGGCAATAGTGCATGTGGTTGTGCAGGGGAAAATCTCTGACTCCACAGCACTTTTCAAAGTGAAAGTATAGTTGCATTTCCCTTTGAGAACTGGTTCTGAGTCATTAGGAGTCAGGGAATTTATCAGGCTGTATGGCAGCAGCAAGGGTCTCATGCAGATCTTTGTGGGAGTAAAAGTTTATAATTCCCCAACCCAGGCCGATTGTTGGGGGGAGAGGGGAAGGTGAGCTGTGGAGAAGCAGGGGCTTCTTGCTTTGGAAAAAGTCCTGCGGTCGCAATAAACTACTTCAGTGACTTTCACTTGTGGCACAGGCAGCAGAGTTTTCCCTTAGCTCCCAGCCTGGCCTGTCCTGTCCTGGCACCTGAGCATGCGGGGGAAAGTGTCCGAGCTCCCCCCCAGACCATTCCTCACGCCTTCCTCCTCTAAGAGCACTGCCTTTCAGCCTCTTGCTCACTAACGCACAGCCTTTCCTCCTGCTTTCACTCTAAGGGACAGATACCACTATCCAAGGGCAGAGCCGTCGCTTCATCAGCCACAGGGCCTGCCGCAAAGCCCTGGACCTTCAGCTTTACAAGGACTACCTGATATGGGGTCACAGCAGTGACCTGTGGGACCTGAGAACCGAGTGAGTGCTTTCTCAGACTTCCTGCCCCTCTCCTGTGCTTCCCTAGCCCCGATGGGATTTTTATTTTTTCTTCATTTTATGCCTGCGAGATATTTAATTGGCAGTGACTTAGATATGTGCCTTAGGGGTTGAGGATAATGTTGTAAGAGCCTGAATAGAGCTAAAGTCTGCGGGCACCAGTGCAGCTTTCTCTACGTAGACTGCGTGCGTTCTCTCACACGTTGACAGTATGCACAGAAATGCTTTCCCTTCCCCCTGCAGCGCCTACTGTGAGTAGCGCGTGTACGTGTTGCATGCTTGCTTTTACACGCACACGCCTCTGGCTGATTTTCAAAGCACCACTTACACACATAAAACAGGATTTTAGGTGAACAAATCGCTTTGATGCAATCTGAGTTTGCGTATAAAGGGCTTGATTTTCATTCTACTTTCTCAAGTGCGTGCAATGTCCAGCGCGGTCACGTCAGCTTCATGCACGGCGATAGGTGGCAGGGGGAGTGCCTGCAGGGGGATCCAGAGCCTGGGTCAGGCATAAGAGGAAACAGGTTGGCAAAGTAATAAGATTTCAAGGTTCACGATAAGGTCAAAACCAGGTACTGCACCCAAGGGACCAGGGAGGCCAGGACAGCTGTAGCAACAGTGAGTCAATTTGGCAGCTGGACCAAGAGGACACCTCTGAGGCGAAGGTGAATTGCAGAGCCCCCACTCAGTGCCTGCCAGTGACAGACAGGTGCAGTTAGCAAAACTATAATGTGTAATACAGAGCACTGGTAGCACGAGTCCTCCTGGGGAAAACTCTGGCGACTTACACTGTAAAAACGCTGCCAGATCTCTTCTGAATGTGATCTTCAAAGCTGCGGTACGAGAGTCTCTCTTCTCTCCCTCGCAGGATGAGTTACCTGCTTGGAAGCAACACCTGGATCGAGGTCATTCCAGCACCAGAGGAATGCCAGCAGCTGAACATGCGCCAGCTGTGCCTTGATTTACAGATGTTTTCGTCTCACCTGACCACCTTCGGCTGTCCACATTAGCAAAGAGAAACCAGGAGCATTTGTTAATAAGAGAGGTTCCCAGAACCCGTGTATATCAGGTCAGATTTTCTGCTGTTTAATAAAAAGCCTGAATCAGAACTTTGACTGAAAATGTTTTAAGGATATTATTTTGGACGGTTTTGCTTGGATATTATTTTGGAATGAGGGGTGAGGTCTGCAGTTTGACTGGTGTAGGTCCCCTCCTCAGTTTGTGTGCGCTGATATTTTGCCCCAGTTGAAGTAAAAGGCTGGAAGGGGGTGAAGGTTATCAGTCCCCCCCGTGTCCTGATAGCTGGTGGGGACTCATTTACCGCACCACAATGTGTGCGGATCTTTATCCAGTCCCAAGAAGCAGATAACACAACCCGCAAGGAGTTTCAACCCAGTCAGGAGCGAACTTGTATAAGAACATAAGAACATGCCATGCTGGGTCAGACCAAGGGTCCATCAAACCCAGCATCCTGTTTCCAACAGAGGCCAATCCAGGCCACAAGAACCTGGCAATTACCCAAACACTAAGAAGATCCCATGCTACTGATGCAATTAATAGCAAGTGGCTATTCCCTAAGTAACTTGATTAATAGCCATTAATGGACTTCTCCTCCAAGAACTTATCCAAACCTTTTTAAACACAGCTATACTAACTGCATTAACCACATCCTCTGGCAACAAATTCCAGAGCTTAATTGTGCGTTGAGTGAAAAATAATTTTCCCTGATTAGTCTTAAATGTGCTACTTGCTAACTTCATGGAGTGCCCCCTAGTCCTTCTATTATCTGAAACAGTAAATAACCGAGTCACATCTACTCGTTCAAGACCTCTCATGATCTTAAACACCTCTATCATATCCCCCCTCAGTCGTCTCTTCTCCAAGCTGAAAAGTCCTAACCTCTTTAGTCTTTCCTCATAGGGGAGCTGTTCCATTCCCTTTATCATTTTGGTTGCCCTTCTCTGTACCTTCTCCATCGCAATTATCTTTTTTGAGATGCGGCGACCAGAACTGTACACAGTATTCAAGGTGTGGTCTCACCATGGAGCGATACAGAGGCATTATGATATTTTCCGTTTTATTAACCATTCCCTTCCTAATAATTACCAACATTCTGTTAGCTTTTTTGACTGCCGCAGCACACTGAGCCGACGATTTCAAAGTATTATCCACTATGATGCCTAGATCTCTTTCCTGGGTGGGAGCTCCTAATATGGAACCTAACATTGTGTAACTACAGCAAGGGTTATTTTTCCCTATATGCAACGCCTTGCACTTATCCACATTAAATTTCATCTGCCATTTGGATGCCCAATCTTCCAGTCTTGCAAGGACCTCCTGCAATGTATCACAGTCTGTTTGTGATTTAACTACTCTGAATAATTTTGTATCATCTGCAAATTTGATAACCTCACTCATCGTATTCCTTTCCAGATCATTTATATATATATTAAATAGTTTTAATATTTAATAGTTTTAACATTTAATAGTTAATATTTAATATTAATATAAAATATTAATATTAATATTTAATATTAATATTTTATTATATTTTAATATTAATATTTTAATATTAATATTAATATTTAATAGTTTTAACATTTATATATATATTAAATAGTTTTCCTTTATACTTGTGTTAATGTATTCTGCCTTGAGGCGACTGTTTTAATGTATTTCCGCCCTGGAGGCGACTGTTCAGTTCCTTGTAAACCGGTGCGATATGTATTCTTTACAGGAACATCGGTATATAAAAATTAAAAATAAATAAATAAAATAAATATTGAAAAGCACCGGTCCAAGTACAGATCCCTGAGGCACTCCACTGTTTACCCTTTTCCACTGAGAAAATTGACCATTTAGTCCTACTCTCTGTTTCCTGTCTTTTAACCAGTTTGTAATCCACGAAAGGGCATCGCCTCCTATCCCATGACTTTTTAGTTTTCTTAGAAGCCTCTCATGAGGGACTTTGTCAAACGCCTTCTGAAAATCCAAATACACTACATCTACCGGTTCACCTTTATCCACATGTTTATTACCCCCTTCAAAAAATGAAGCAGATTTGTTAGGCAAGACTTCCCTTGGGTAAAGCCATGCTGACTGTGTTCCATTAAATCATGTCTTTCTATATGCTCTACGATTTTGATCTTTAGAATAGTTTCCACTATTTTTCCCAGGCACTGAAGTCAGGCTCACTGGTCTATAGTTACCCGATCGCCCCTGGAGCCCTTTTAAATTTTGGGTTACATTGGCCACCCTCCAGTCTTCAGATACAATGATGATTTTAATGATAGGTTACAAATTTTAACTAATAGATCAGAAATTTCATTTTTGAGTTCCTTCAGAACCGTATGATGCATACCATCCGGTCCCGGTGATTTGCTACTCTTTATTTATTTATTTATTTATTTTTAATTTTTATATACCGAAGTTCTTGTAGGGACTACAAATCACTCCGGTTTACACAAAACGAATAACTGCTCAACAGAGAGCGGAGCTTTACATGGAACCGTAGAACATATGGTTTGTTCAATCTGGCCTACTAAATATCATTTAGTACATTTAGTAATGGTTGTAATGTTGAAAAATTTAGTTTGTCAATCTGGCCTACTACATCTTCCAGGTTCACAGTGATTTCGTTCAGTTCGTCTGACTCATCAACCCCTGAAAACCATCTCCGGAACTGGTATCTCCCCAACATCCCTCATTAGTAAACAAGGAAGCAAAGAATTCATTTAGTCTTTCTGCAATGGCCTTATCTTCCCTAAGAGCCCTTTAACCCCTCGGTATCATCTAATGGTCCAATCAACTCCCTCACAGGTTTCTTGCTTCGGATATATTTTAAAAAGTTTTTATTATGAGTTTTTGCCTCTATGGCCAACTTCAATTCAAATTCTCTCTTTGCCTGTCTTATCAATGTTTTACACTTACCTTGACAATGCTTATGTTTTATACTATTTCTTCAGATGGATCCTTCTTCCAATTTTTGAAGGATTTTTTTTTGGCTAAAATAGCCTCTTTCATCTCACCTTTTAACCAGGATGGTAATTGTTTTGCCTTCCTTCCACCTTTCTTAATGCGCGGAATACATATGGACTGCGCCTCTAGGATTGTATTTTTAAACAATGTCCAAGCCTGTTGAACACTTTTAACCTTTGCAGCTGCACTTTTCAGTTTTTTTTTCTAACTATTTTCCTCATTTTATCAAAGTTTCCCTTTTGAAAGTTTAGTGTTAGAGCTGCAGATTTACTTATTGTCCCCCTTCCAGTTATTAGTTTAAATTTGATCATGTTATGATCACTGTTGCCAAGTGGCCCCGCCACCGTTACCTCTCTCACCAAATCCCAAAGGGAGAGAGGGTGGAGGTCTGCACAGCTGGAGGAAGCAGATGAGGGACTGAAATCACAGCACCTGTGGATTTTCGGTGTCTAAAAGACGAAAGCCAGTGTTTCCAGCCGTGGAGTGCAGAGCTTATTCCCTCCGTGGGGAACCCCACACGTCACCGTTTTCCAGGCTTGCAAGATTTAAACTCTAGAAACTTGGTTGTAAACGTCTATTCAGGTCAAGGCTGCTCAGCCCTGTGTGTTACCTGTCCTAGGGAATAAAGACATCACTTGTTACCGATCAGGGGCTTTACCCAAGGGAAGTCTTGCCTAACAAAGAAACGTGCGCCAGCTGAAGCTCTGTTTTGTTTTCACTTGAAGTGCAGATATTTTATTTCCGGGACTTTGAAGCATTTTCAGTCGCTGTAACACAGACTTTTCAGTTTATAAACAGAACCTTTAATCTTTTTCTCTTAGTGTGCATTTGCTTGTATGTATGTAAAGTATATTTCTGTGTGTTTCATGGTGGCAGGAGGGGAAGCTTCTGCGCGCCTCTGGTGCATATTGAGGTGAATATTCAGCAGCGTGGCCGGATAAAACGTACGACTGCGCCCACCTGCTGACGTTCACTTCCTGCCAGAGCACAAGAGACGGTGGGAGAGGCTGCAGAGAGAAGTGAGCGCATGACCAGAGACACGGTTGGTCCTGTGGGCAAGGGGACGAGGTGAAAGCCCGCTCAGCCCACCCGCTGCAACAGACTAAGGACAAGGAAAGCAGCCACGCAGAACCCAATGCTCACAAGAAAGACAATTCAGGAGTTTAATGAGCGACACAAACCCGACCCAGATTCCCACAGGTAGTAAGAGACATTCGTGACCTCCAGCCCAGAGAGTTCAAGCGGCTTTGAGGCTCCAGCGATCTGCAGAGGCGGGAGCTGCTCTGCCATGGTCCAGGCTGGGTTTTTCTTTTTTACATAACAATAAATTAAGCCATAAAATAAACGTCGTCTTGAGAAGGTGAGGGAGGCAGTGCTCCCCCCAGAGGAGCAGCAGCAACAGTCTCTGGCTGGGTGGAAGGAGACACAGATGCAGTCCTGCGCCGGAGAGAGAGAGTGAAGCCTGTCTGGCACGCACAACCCAAAATGGAAACAGGTCCCCACCTAGAGCCGCGTGCGTCCGGATCAAGGCAGGTGGCGAGCAGGATGTGAGAGCGGCAGTCAGGGCGAGGAGCAGGAAAAATCAGGTGAAGAGGTCTTGCCAAGAAAAGTAACATCAACCTCTCTGCACCAGAAAGAGGAGGAAAAGCCGGCTTTCCCCCCAACGTCTTCAGCCCACCTTGCCCTCTGATCCTTCTCGCTGAAGCATAAGCCCCCTCACGGCACAGCCCAGGAGCTCCCGGGCAAAAAGAGGTATTTGAGATACTTGACCTTATCTAACCCCGGGCTTCCTGTTCC
>NW_021820801.1:0-75123 GCF_901001135.1 Rhinatrema bivittatum | reverse complement strand
ACACAGAGCTGAAGTATTCGTTTAATATTTCTGCCATTTCTTCGTCTCTCTCTACACATTGATCATTACCACCTTTCAATTTCACTATACCACTTTGGACCTTTCTCTTTTCGCTGATGTATCTGAAAAATGTTTTGTCACCATTTTTTATCTCCTTGGCAATCCTCTCTTCCGCTTGACTCTTTGCCAACTTGATTAATTTCTTTGTCTCCCTCAGTTGATACAAATATTCTTCTTTGTGCTCCTCCCTTTGGGATCCTTTATATTTCTTGAATGCTGTTCTTTTAGCTTTAATTTTGTCAGCCACCTCCATTGAGAACCAGATAGGTTTCAGTTTTCTTTTGCTTTTCTTTACATTTCTAACATATAGAGCAGTTGCCTTGGTGATTGCTCCTTTTAGATTGGTCCACTGCTGATCCACATCTCTCTCGTTCTCCCATCCTTTAAGTTCTTCCTCCAGGTAGTTCCCCATTTCCTCAAAGTCTGTGTTTTTGAACTGTAAAACTCGGGTCTTTGTGGTTCTTTTCCCTATTATTTTAGTGATATTAAACCATACCGTTTGATGATCACTGCTGCTGAGGTGGGCGCCCACCTGGACATCTGAGACATTATCTGCATTAGTGAGCACTAAGTCGAGTATAGCTCCTTCTCTCGTGGGTTCCAACACCATTTGTTTGAACAAAGATACTTGCATGGCATCCACTATCGCTCTACTATTTTTAGTTTCTGCAGATGGGATTTTCCAGTCTACATCTGGCATATTAAAGTCACCCACGATCACCACTTCTCCCTTCTCCCTTCTCCCTTCTCCCTTCTCCCTTCTTACCTTGGCCATATCGTGGCCATTACCCTTGGCCATATCGTGGTACTGTAGCATGAAAACTTGTATTATACATTTTGTTATAATGCTCACTCATTTACTGTGCCCTCCTGTGGCCATATCTTGGTACTGCAGCATGAAAACTTGTTTTATACATTTTGTTATAATGCTCACTCATCTACTATGCTTTCCTGTGGCAAAGTCATGGTACTGCAGCATGAAAACTTTTAAACATTTTGCTAAACTTAAAAACAATTATAAGTCCCTGTGTCTCCCCCACCCAGAGTCTCTTGTAAAAGGCTATCCGGAAGAAAAGAAATATACATGGAGGGGTTGCTACGGATGGTAGAGTACAAAGAAGGAAGACAACAAAAGCTGTCTCCAATGCACAGCAAGAGGAGCAAAGTGGCACAAAGTGTGGAATGAAGAGCTCAAGAAACCATGAAGGAGGAGCAAAGCACCAAAAGCGGCAGGAAAAACTCAGTGCACTGATAGAGTGGCATGAAGATCCCAAAATATCATGAGAGCAGCAAAGCACTCACCCACAGTAGCAGGAAAACCCCAAGGCAGGGAGGGAGAAGCCAGATGAAACCCCTGGAGGAGGCTGATGTAATTTGTGTATGGCATTATTTGGGGAAGGGACTGGCTCTTCAGTCTTGGTGTTGGTCTTTCCTTTTGCTGTGGGTTAATCTCATCCCTGTCAGTGTCATATGCCTCCTACAAGTCTCACTGGAGGCTGTTGCTGATAACTGCAGGCCACAAATTCTCTTCAGCCTCTAGTCTGTTTAATATTCTGAGGTGGCAGCATTTTCAATCAGTCGTAGCCTATGTAAAGCTGCAGGGGGAAGGCCCTGTAACAGACTGTTACAATAGTCTAAGCCGATTTAAAACCAGCGCACGTACAATTGTTTTGGGGTCCCGGTATTCCAAGCAAGGGCATAGCTGACACATGTAACGCAAGTAAAAGAAGAAGGTCTGCACTAGAGTTAAAATTCTGTCAGACGTAGCTGATGCAGTGTCATCTCACTCCCAGAATCTTAATAATTAGTAATTGTTTCATGAAATGTAAGCAATCCATGGTGAATTGCTTGTGCTAGAATGGGAAATAAATGTAAGCTGATGGCATGGGAGTCCTGGTGGGGTTATTGGGCTGGATTTTAGGAGGGGGAGGATCTTGTTCTAACAGTGGAGGTGAAAGCATAGTTGGATAGTAGGGCGGGTACTTGGATAATGCATTTTAGTTTTTATTTGTTGTTTATTTATAAAGGCTCAGACAAAGAGCATCTCTTTATTTCCACAAAGAAGAGCTCAAACCAAAACTCTATTTACTACTTGAACATCTTGGTTCACTCCTTTTGGTAAGGAAACCAAGGGTTCCTTGCACAATTATGTTATAAAGCTCACACATCTACTATGCCCTCCTGTGGCCATATCGTGGCACTGCAGCATGAAAACTTGTATTATACATTTTGTTATAATGCTCACACATCTACTATGCCCTCCCTTGGTCATATCGTGGTACTGCAGCATGAAAACTTGTATTATACATTTTGTTATAATGCTCACACTTCTACTATGCCCTCCCTTGGCCATATCGTGGTACTGCAGCATGAAAACTTGTATTATACATTTTGTTATAATGCTCACTCATTTACTGTGCCCTCCTGTGGCCATATCGTGGTACTGCAGCATGAAAACCTTTATTATACATTTTGTTATAATGCTCACTCATCTACTATGCTCTCCTGTGGCAAAGTCATGGTACTGCAGCATGAAAACTTGTATTATACATTATGTTATAATGCTCACACATCTACTATGCCCTCCTGTGGCCATATCTTGGTACTGCAGCATGAAAACTTGTATTATACATTTTGTTATAATGCTGACTCATCTACTATGCCCTCCTGTGGCCATATCATGGTACTGCAGCATGAAAACTTCTATTATACATTTTGTTATAATGCTCACTCATCTACTCTGCCCCCTGTGGCAATATCGTGGTACTGCAGCATGAAAACTTTTTAAACATTTTGCTAAACTTAAAAACAATTATAAGTCCCTGTGTCTCCCCCACCCAGAGTCTCTTGTAAAAGGCTATCCGGAAGAAAAGAAATATACATGGAGGGTTTGCTACGGATGGTAGAGTACAAAGAAGGAAGACAACAAAAGCTGTCTCCAATGCACAGCAAGAGGAGCAAAGTGGCACAAAGTGTGGAATGAAGAGCTCAAGAAACCATGAAGGAGGAGCAAAGCACCAAAAGCGGCAGGAAAAACTCAGTGCACTGATAGAGTGGCATGAAGATCCCAAAATATCATGAGAGCAGCAAAGCACTCACCCACAGTAGCAGGAAAACCCCAAGGCAGGGAGGGAGAAGCCAGATGAAACCCCTGGAGGAGGCTGATGTAATTTGTGTATGGCATTATTTGGGGAAGGGACTGGCTCTTCAGTCTTGGTGTTGGTCTTTCCTTTTGCTGTGGGTTAATCTCATCCCTGTCAGTGTCATATGCCTCCTACAAGTCTCACTGGAGGCTGATGCTGATAACTGCAGGCCCTCCTGTGGCCATATCGTGATACTGCAGCATGAAAACTTGTATTATACATTTTGTTATAATGCTCACTCATCTACTATGCCCTCCTGTGGCCATATCGTTGTACTGCAGCATGAAAACTTTTATTATACATTTGGTTATAATGCTCACTCATCTACTACGCCCTCTTGTGGCAATGTCGTGGTACTGCAGCATGAAAACTTGTATTAATGATTTTGTTATAATGCTCACACATCTACTAAGCCCTTTTGTGGCCATATCGTGGTACTGCAGCATGAAAACCTATATTATACATTTTGTTATAATGCTCACTCATCTACTATGCCCTCCTGTGGCCATATCTTGGTACTGCAGCATGAAAACGTTTATTATACATTTTGTTATAATGCTCACTCATCTACTATTCCCTCCTGTGGTAATATCATGGTACTGCAGGATGAAAACTTTTAAACATTTTGCTAATCTTAAAAACAATTATAAGTCCCTGTGTCTCCCCCACCCAGAGTCTCTTGTAAAAGGCTATCTGGAAGAAAAGAAATATACATGGAGGGGTTGCTACGGATGGTAGAGTAGAAAGAAGGAAGACAACAAAAGCTGTCTTGGATAAAGAATGTTATCCTGCAGACAGTGACTATCTATGTTTGGCAGCTGGGATATTAGGGATGTGTAAAGCAAAACAATTTATTTCAGTTCATTTTTTCATATAATGTTGAGATTACTTACCTGATAATCTCCTTTTCCTTAGTGTAGACAGATGGACTCAGAACGAATGGGATAGTATCCGCATGGTAGCAGTTGGAGACGGATCTGACATCAGCACGGGGTATATATATCCCCACAGGAAGCGTAGTAACTTCCTTGCAAAAGCTGTTATGGATGTGTGTACTGACGCTCAGTGAAAAGTGAAACAGGATTCCCCTGACCGATTGAAAGTAGCTGGAGACCGCCAGCATTCACAACCGGAAGGCGTTAACACCTGGTATAGCGTACGCTCTTATGTAAACAAATGACATGGCTTACCTTGAATCGGCGAAACTCATGTACACAGGCAGCTGGGCGGGATGCTGAGTCCATCTGTCTACACTAAGGAAAAGGAGATTATCAGGTAAGTAATCTCAACATTTCCTGGCGTGTAGCCAGATGGACTCAGAACGAATGGGATGTACAAAAGCTTTACTCCCAGCCTGGGCGGGAGGGTGCCTGAGGACCGTGTAAGACTGCCCTTGCAAATGCTGAGTCCTCCCTGACCTGGACATCCAGACGGTAGAACCTGGAGAAGGTATGGAGGGAGGACCAGGTCGCCGCTTTACCTATTTCTGCAGGCGACAACATCCTGGATTCCGCCCAGGATGCCGCTTGTGCTCTGGTAGAATGAGCCTTGACTTGTAGAGGCGGAGACTTCCCGGCCTCCACGTAAGCTGCTCTGATAACTTCTTTAATCCAGCGGGTGATGGTGGGCCGCTAGGCCGCTTCACCTTGCTTCCTCCCGCTGTGCAGGACGAACAGATGGTCCGTCTTTCGTACTTCTTGTGTCACGTCCAGATATCTGGGCAGCAATCTGCCGATGTCGAGATGGCGTAATAAACGCCCTTCTTCAGATTTCTTCAAACCCGCCATGGTAGGCAAGGATATGGTTTGGTTAAGATGAAACTGTGAAACCACTTTAGGTAGAAAGGAGGGAACCGTACGAAGATGGATAGCCTCAGGAGTGATTCTGAGAAAGGGATCATGGCAGGACAGTGCTTGTAGCTCTGAGATGCGGCGTGCCGAACATACCGCCAATAGGAACACCATCTTCAAGGTTAGGGAACGGGATCCACCTTCAGACCCGAAGGGGTCTGAAGGTGGATCCCGCGAGGAAATCCAAAACAAGATTGAGGTTCCATAAGGGCACAGGCCACTTTAGTGGCGGCCGAATATGCTTGACTCCTTGCAGGAAGCGAGAAACATCTGGGTGCTTGGCGATGGTCTTGCCATCTCTCCTGGGACCATAGCAAGACAGCGCAGCCACCTGAACTTTGATGGAGCTGAGGGAGAGACCCTTCTGAAGTCCATCCTGCAGGAAATCCAACACAATAGGGATTGTGGTCGCATGTGGATTGGTGCCGTGAGTGTCGCACCATGCTTCAAATACCCTCCAGATCCTTACGTAGGTGAGGGACGTGGAAAACTTACGTGCTCGGAGGAGTGTATCAATCACGGGCCCCGAGTATCCTCTTTTCTTCAGTCTAGCCCTCTCAATGGCCAGACCGTAAGAGAGAATTGAGCTGGATCCTCGTGGAGGATGGGACCCTGACGTAGAAGGTCCCGGAGAGGGGACAGGGGAAGAGGCTCCCCTGCCAGTAATCTTCTCATGTCTGCGTACCAGGGTCTTCTTGGCCAGTCTGGTGCCACTAGAAGAACTAGGCCCCGGTGATTCTGAATCTTGTGGATGATGGCGCCCAGCAGAGGCCACGGAGGAAAGGCGTATAGCAGAGTCCCTGGAGGCCACGGCTGGACCAGGGCATCGATTCCGTGTGAGAACGGGTCGCGCTTGCGGCTGAAGTATCTGGGTACTTGAGCAATGGACCTGTCCGCCAGTAAATCCATGTCCGGAATCCCCCAGTGATCCACAATCATCTGGAAGGCTGTGGGTGACATAAGAACATAAGAACATAAGAAAATGCCATACTGGGTCAGACCAAGGGTCCATCAAGCCCAGCATCCTGTTTCCAACAGTGGCCAATCCAGGCCATAAGAACCTGGCAAGTACCCAAAAACTAAGTCTATTCCATGTTACCATTGCTAATGGCAGTGGCTATTCTCTAAGTGAACTTAATAGCAGGTAATGGACTTCTCCTCCAAGAACTTATCCAATCCTTTTTTAAACACAGCTATACTAACTGCACTAACCACATCCTCTGGCAACAAATTCCAGAGTTTAATTGTGCGTTGAGTAAAAAAGAACTTTCTCCGATTAGTTTTAAATGTGCCCCATGCTAACTTCACGGAGTGTCCCCTAGTCTTTCTACTATCCGAAAGAGTAAATAACCGATTCACATCTACCCGTTCTAGACCTCTCATGATTTTAAACACCTCTATCATATCCCCCCCTCAGTCGTCTCTTCTCCAAGCTGAAAAGTCCTAACCTCTTCAGCCTTTCCTCATAGGGGAGCTGTTCCATTCCCCTTATCATTTTGGTAGCCCTTCTCTGTACCTTCTCCATCGCAATTATATCTTTTTTGAGATGTGGCGACCAGAATTGTACACAGTATTCAAGGTGGGGTCTCACCATGGAGCGATACAGAGGCATTATGACATTTTCCGTTTTATTCACCATTCCTTTTCTAATAATTCCCAACATTCTGTTTGCTTTTTTGACTGCCGCAGCACACTGAACCGACAATTTCAATGTGTTATCCACTATGACACCTAGATCTCTTTCTTGGGTTGTAGCACCTAATATGGAACCCAACATTGTGTAATTATAGCATGGGTTATTTTTCCCTATATGCATCACCTTGCACTTATCCACATTAAATTTCATCTGCCATTTAGATGCTCAATTTTCCAGTCTCACAAGGTCTTCCTGCAATTTATCACAATCTGCTTGTGATTTAACTACTCTGAACAATTTTGTGTCATCTGCAAATTTGATTATCTCACTCGTCGTATTTCTTTCCAGATCATTTATAAATATATTGAACAGTAAGGGTCCCAATACAGATCCCTGAGGCACTCCACTGTCCACTCCCTTCCACTGACAGCTGCCACTCTCCCGGATTTAGGCTTTCTCTGCTGAGGAAGTCTGCCGTGGTATTGTCCTTCCCGGCAATGTGGACGGCGGAGATGTCCTGAAGATTCGCCTCTGCCCAAGTCATCAGTGGGGCGATCTCCAGAGATACTTGTCGGCTTCTGGTTCCGCCCTGACGGTTGATGTATGCCACCGTGGTGGCGTTGTCGGACATCACTCTGACTGCTCTGTTCTTCAGTCTGTGAGCAAATCGAAGGCATGCCAATCGGACTGCCCGGGCCTCTAGACGATTGATGTTCCACGCTGACTCTTCTCTGTTCCACCGCCCTTGTGCGGTGAGTTCTTCGCAGTGTGCTCCCCAGCCACTCAGGCTGGCATCTGTGGTGAGCAAGGTCCACGTGGGTGATGACATCTTCGACCCCCTGCTCATGTGGTTGGACTGCAACCACCACTGCAACTGGGTCAGGCGCGGTGGAATAGTTCCGTAGACGGGGGCTCCAGCGAGAGAGCAGGGAGTGTTGTAGAGGCCTCATATGGGCCCTTGCCCAAGGCACCACTTCCAGGGTGGATGCCATGAGACCAAGAACCTGCAGATAATCCCAGGCTATGGGCCGACTGGCTCCCATCAAATACTGGATACGCTGCTGAAGTTTCAACTTTCTCTTGGTAGTGAGACTGACTGTGTCCGCCCGGGTGTCGAACTGTACTCCCAGGTATTCCAGAGACTGGGAAGGCTGTAGGCAGCTCTTGCTGAGGTTGATTACCCAGCCCAAGCTTTCCAGAAGGGCGATCACTCTGTCGGTTGTCCGAAGGCTCTCCTCTCGAGATTTCACCCGGATCAGCCAGTCGTCTAAGTAGGGATGGACCAGAATTCCTTCCCGCCTGAGTGCCGCTGCCACTACTATGACTACCTTGGTGAATGTCCGCGGTGACGTGGCCAACCCGAAGGGTAGAGCCTGAAACTGGAAGTGGCGGCCTAGAACCTTGAAGCATAGGTAGCACTGATGATCCGAAAGGACTGATTCCTGGCCTGAGGACGTGGTGCCTGGTAGCGACTCCTGTAAGGAATGAAGCGCTGTGAACTTCTGCCCCTGGAGGGCCTTGGAAAGGCGCGCTGGCCCCTT
This sequence comes from Rhinatrema bivittatum, assembly GCF_901001135.1. Lineage (NCBI taxonomy): Eukaryota > Metazoa > Chordata > Amphibia > Gymnophiona > Rhinatrematidae > Rhinatrema > Rhinatrema bivittatum. Next base: position 66,893 of record NW_021820801.1, on the reverse strand, counting down.
CTGAACCGATCTTCCGGCAGTCTAGGCACTGGAGAGGCACCCCATGTACTGGCCAGTTTATCAAGGTCGCTGCCAAATAGAAAAGAGCCCTTAAAGTGCAATCTGGTGAGGCGAGTCTTTGAGGGCGCATCAGCTGACCATCTCCGGATCCAGAGCTGCCTCCTGGCAGCTACGGAGGATGAAATCCCTTAGCTGTTGTCCGGACCAGGTCTGATGCAGCATCCGTGAGGAACGAAAGAGCGGACTCCATGTCAGCTGCTGGAGCGTTGTTCCTAACCTGTGACAAACAGGAACGTGTCACCACTGTGCAGCAGGTCGTGATCCGCAAAGATAGAGCCGCCACGTCAAAGGTCTGTCGCAGAATGGCGTCCAGTCGCCGGTCGTGAGGCTCCTTGAGGGCCGTCCCCCCTTCACCTGGAATGGTAGTGCGCTTGACCACAGCGCTAATCAAGGCGTCCACCTGAGGGCACGCCAGCAGGTCCTGGATAGCCGGTGCCAATGGGTACATGCCCTACAGGGCCCGACCCCCTTTGAATGCGGCCGCTGGTGCCGCCCATTCTAAATCTATCAATTGCTGTGCCGCTTGTAAGAATGGAAAATGGCGGGCTGTAGGACGAAGACCTTCCAGCAGGGGGTTCTGTGCAGAAGGTACCGTAGCACTGGGACCTGTAATATCCAACTCCGCCAGACACTGAGACACCAGGTCGGAGAGATCCTACTTAGGGAAGAACCGCCTCATGGTTCTATATGGCTCAATCCCTGGGGGAAGTTCCCCCTCGTCCGGAAGTTCGGACTCGTCCGGCGAAACCTCCTGGTCTGATTGATCCAGACTGTCCAGCGGCGGGAGGTCCCGCTCACGATAAGGGCGTGAGGGTCCAGGAACAGGATCCATAGGAGCCGCAGCAGCCACCGCAGTCGCAGCCACCGCAGTCGCAGCCACCGCAGTCGCAGCCACCGCAGGAACCGCAGAAACCGCAGGAACGACAGGAACAGCGGGAACAGCAGGGCCTGGACGGGAAACCGTTTGCATCTGTACAAAGGCATGAATCCCCTTAAAGAGATCCACCCAGGAAATTGAAGCAGCCTCTAATCGCCGGGGTACAAGATCCCCCGGGATTCCCGATTGGTCGAGACTGCCCGCTAAATACGGGGTAGCCCCTGGGGAACTGTCAGCAAAACGTGGCTGAGACCGGTCCTGGCCCGAGGGTCCCACGGCCTCCTCACATTGGGCACATAGGGAGTCTGGCTCTTCACTGTGCGTGGCTCTAAGCTGGCATGCGGAGCAGAGGCCGAGGGCTTTAATGCCGGAGGCAGGCGGCGCCGTCACTGAAGACGCTGCAGCGTTCTGATCCATTGAAAAGTATGCGCTGAATGCTTAATAGAACAGGCGCACAATAATTATAATATGCGGCAGCAATAGGCGCTTAATACAACAGGCGCACAATAATAATAATATGTGGCAGCAATAGGCGCTTAATACAACAGGCGCACAGTAATAATAACATGCGGCAGCAATAGGCGCTTAATACAACAGGCGCACAATAATAATAATATGTGGCAGCAATAGGCGCTTAAGACAACAGGCGCACAATAATAATAATATGTGGCAGCAATAGGCGCTTAATACAACAGGCGCACAGTAATAATAACATGCGGCAGCAATAGGCGCTTAATACAACAGGCGCACAATAATAATAATATGTGGCAGCAATAGGCGCTTAATACAACAGGCGCACAGTAATAATAACATGCGGCAGCAATAGGCGCTTAATATAACAGGCGCGCAATAATAATATACGGCAGCAATATGCGCGTAATACAACAGACGCACAATAATAACAATATGCGGCAGCAATATGCGCGTAATACCACAATAATAATATATTCTCAGCAATAGGCGGCCATGAAAACCGCTCAATTGTATGCAATATGCACTCAGCAGTAAGCAGTTAGCGATACACGCTCAATGGCATTCAATAGGCTCTCAGCAATAAGCGGTTAGTCATACACACTCAATGGCATTCAATAGGCTCTCAGCAATAAGCGGTCAGTAATACACGCTCAATGGCATTCAATAGGCTCTCAGCAATAAGCGGTTAGTCATACACGCTCAATGGCATTCAATAGGCTCTCAGCAATAAGCGGTTAGTCATACACACTCAATGGCATTCAATAGGCTCTCAGCAATAAGCGGTTAGTCATACACGCTCAATGGCATTCAATAGGCTCTCAGCAATAAGCGGTTAGTCATACACGCTCAATGGCATTCAATAGGCTCTCAGCAATAAGCGGTTAGTCATACACGCTCAATGACATTCAATAGGCTCTCAGCAGTAAGCGGTCAGCAATACACGCTCAATGGCATTCAATAGGCTCTCAGCAGTAAGCGGTCAGCAATACACGCTCAATGGCATTCAATAGGCTCTCAGCAATAAGCGGTCAGCAATACACGCTCAATGGCATTCAATAGGCTCTCAGCAATAAGCGGTCAGCAATACACGCTCAATGGCATTCAATAGGCTCTCAGCAATAAGCGGTCAGCAATACACGCTCAATGGCATTCAAAAGGCTCTCAGCAATAAGTGGTCAGCAATACACACTCAATGGCATTCAATATGCTCTCAGCAATAAGCGGTCAGCAATACACGCTCAATGGCATTCAATAGGCTCTCAGCAATAAGCGGTCAGCAATACACGCTCAATGGCATTCAATAGGCTCTCAGCAGTAAGCAGTCAGCAATACACGCTCAATGGCATTCAATAGGCTCTCAGCAATAAGCGGTTAGTCATACACACTCAATGGCATTCAATAGGCTCTCAGCAATAAGCGGTCAGTAATACACGCTCAATGGCATTCAATAGGCTCTCAGCAATAAGCGGTTAGTCATACACGCTCAATGGCATTCAATAGGCTCTCAGCAATAAGCGGTTAGTCATACACACTCAATGGCATTCAATAGGCTCTCAGCAATAAGCGGTTAGTCATACACGCTCAATGGCATTCAATAGGCTCTCAGCAATAAGCGGTTAGTCATACACGCTCAATGGCATTCAATAGGCTCTCAGCAATAAGCGGTTAGTCATACACGCTCAATGACATTCAATAGGCTCTCAGCAGTAAGCGGTCAGCAATACACGCTCAATGGCATTCAATAGGCTCTCAGCAGTAAGCGGTCAGCAATACACGCTCAATGGCATTCAATAGGCTCTCAGCAATAAGCGGTCAGCAATACACGCTCAATGGCATTCAATAGGCTCTCAGCAATAAGCGGTCAGCAATACACGCTCAATGGCATTCAATAGGCTCTCAGCAATAAGCGGTCAGCAATACACGCTCAATGGCATTCAAAAGGCTCTCAGCAATAAGTGGTCAGCAATACACACTCAATGGCATTCAATATGCTCTCAGCAATAAGCGGTCAGCAATACACGCTCAATGGCATTCAATAGGCTCTCAGCAATAAGCGGTCAGCAATACACGCTCAATGGCATTCAATAGGCTCTCAGCAGTAAGCAGTCAGCAATACACGCTCAATGGCATTCAATAGGCTCTCAGCAGTAAGCAGTTAGCGATACACGCTCAATGGCATTCAATAGGCTCTCAGCAATAAGCGGTTAGTCATACACGCTCAATGGCATTCAATAGGCTCACAGCAGTAAGCAGTTAGCGATACACGCTCAATGGCATTCAATAGGCTCTCAGCAATAAGCGGTTAGTCATACACGCTCAATGACAGTCAAATAAGCACTCAGCAATAGGCGGTAAGCAATACACGCTTAATGGCATTCAATATGCTCTCAGCAGCAGGCGGTCAGCAAAACACGCTCAGTGGCATTCAATATGCTCTCAGCAATAAGGCAATATACGCACAAGGAGGAATAGAGCCGCGCCTATTACGGGCGCTCAATACCTGAACAAGGCCCACAAAATGGCGTCCTCCATGGCGTGCCACGCCGCCGATCCTCTGTTCCTCGGAGACCAGAAATAAGAGATGTACGCCTTACCTGATCTTCGGCGCTTCCCGGCTGGAACCCGGCGGTCTCCGGCTGCGGGGGGAGAGGGCAAGTACCTACACCGCCGCGTTTGAGGATATGCACCCGCTGCCTCGTCCACGCTGGGACCGAGGCGCCTCGAAAGCCTCACCCGAACCTCGCCCGGGGGCTGTGTCCCTGCCGCGATTCGGCCACCGGACCGAGGACTTACACCTCCGGGGTGATCACGGAAATCACCCCGGGAAACTCTACTGGGGGAGGGACCTTAGGGTAATACCACAGGAGTGCGGGGCTCGATGCTGTAAAGTTTTAGTAAGTAGAAAAAGAAAAGAAAAAAGTAGATTTGGAAAACACGCTCAACAAGCGTGCAGGCTCTCCAAACTGCTTTGGAGACGAAAATTACTAAGTTGCTACGCTTCCTGTGGGGGTATATATACCCCGTGCTGACGTCAGATCCGTCACCAACTGCTAGCACGCGGATACTATCCCATTCGTTCTGAGTCCATCTGGCTACACACCAGGAAATAGCTGATTTGTTTCATATGAGGCAAAAAAAAAGGATTTGTTCTGTTTGTTTGTATGGGCTCCCACATTACACCAAGACTGTGCTAACGTGACACCAAAATTGGAATGAATAGCCAAAGTAACCATAAAATGGAAAACTGTACCAGCAGTGGCAGGAATTCTCCAAAGCACTGTGAGGAGGAAAGCAGCAGCAAGAGTGGCCAGAATACCCTAAAGCTACAAAAAGGGACAAACGGCAGCAAAAGCAGAGACATTAATCTCCAATGCACAGCAAGAGGAGCAAAGTGGCACAAAGTGTGGAATGAAGAGCTCAAGAAACCATGACAGAGGAGCAAAGCACCAAAAGTGGCAGGAAAACCTCAGTGCACTGATAGAGGGTCAAAGCAGCTGAAAGAGTGGCACGAAGATCCCAAAACATCATGAGAGCGGCAAAGCAGTCACCCACAGTAGCAGGAACACCCCAAGGCTCCAAATGAGGATCAAAGGGCACAAACCAAACTGGTAGAAAGCCCTAGGCAGGGAGGGAGAAGCCAGATGAAACCCCTGGAGGAGGCTGATGTAATTTGTCTATGGCATTATTTGGGGAAGGGACTGGCACTTCAGTCTTGGTGTTGGTCTTTCCTTTTGCTGTGGGTTAATCTCATCCCTGTCAGTGTCTTATGCCTCCTCCAAGTCTCACTGGAGGCTGATGCTGATAACTGCAGGCCACAAATTCTCTTCAGCCTCTAATCTGTTTAATATTCTGAGGTGGCAGCATTTTCAATCAGTTGTAGCCTATGTAAAGCTGCAGGGGGAAGGCCCTGTAACAGACTGTTACAATAGTCTAAGCCGATTTAAAACCAGCGCACGTACAATTGTTTTGAGAGCCCGGTATTCCAAGCAAGGGCATAGTCGACACATGTAACGCAAGTAAAAGAACAAGGTCTGCACTAGAGTTAAAATTCTGTCAGACGTAGCTGATGCAGAGTCATCTCACTCCCAGAATCTTAATAATTAGTAATTGTTTCATGAAATGTAAGCAATCCATGGTGAATTGCTTGTGCTAGAATGGGAAATAAATGTAAGGTGATGGCATGGGAGTCCTGGTGGGGTTATTGGGCTGGATTTTAGGAGGGGGAGGATCTTGTTCTAACAGTGGAGGTGAAAGCGTAGTTGGATAGTAGGGCGGGTACTTGGATAATGCATTTTAATTTTTATTTGTTGTTTATTTATAAAGGCTCAGACAAAGAGCATCTCTTTATTTCCACAAAGAAGAGCTCAAGCCAAAACTCTATTTACTACTTGAACATCTTGGTTCACTCCTGTTGGTAAGGAAACCAAGGGTTCCTTGCACAATTATGTTATAAAGCTCACACATCTACTATGCCCTCCTGTGGCCATATCCTGGTACTGCAGCATGAAAACTTGTATTATACATTTTGTTATAATGCTGACTCATCCACTATGCCCTCCTGTGGCCATATCGTGGTACTGCAGCATGAAAACTTCTATTATACATTTTGTTATAATGCTCAGTCATCTACTATGCCCTCCTGTGGCCATATCGTGGTACTGCAGCATGAAAACTTCTATTATACATTTTGTTATAATGCTCACTCATCTACTATGCCCCCTGTGGCAATATCATGGTACTGCAGCATGAAAACGTTTTAAACATTTTGCTAAACTTAAAAACAATTATAAGTCTCTGTGTCTCCCCCACCCAGAGTCTCTTGTAAAAGGCTATCCGGAAGAAAAGAAATATACATGGAGGGGTTGCTACGGATGGTAGAGTACAAAGAAGGAAGACAACAAAAGCTGTCTCCAATGCACAGCAAGAGGAGCAAGTGGCACAAAGTGTGGAATGAAGAGCTCAAGAAATCATGAAGAAGGAGCAAAGCACCAAAAGCGGCAGGAAAAACTCAGTGCACTGACAGAGGGTCAAAGCAGCTGAAAGAGTGGCATGAAGATCCCAAAATATCATGAGAGCAGCAAAGCACTCACCCACAGTAGCAGGAAAACCCCAAGGCTCCAAATAAGGATCAAAGGGCACAAACCAAATTGGTAGAAAGCCCTAGGCAGGGAGGGAGAAGCCAGATGAAACCCCTGGAGGAGGCTGATGTAATTTGTGTATGGCATTATTTGGGGAAGGGACTGGCTCTTCAGTCTTGGTGTTGGTCTTTCCTTTTGCTGTGGGTTAATCTCATCCCTGTCAGTGTCATATCCCCCTCCAAGTCTCACTGGAGGCTGATCCTGATAACTGCAGGCCACAAATTCTCTTCAGCCTCTAATCTGTTTAATATTCTCAGGTGGCAGCATTTTCAATCAGTTGTAGCCTATGTAAAGCTGCAGGGGGAAGGCCCTGTAACAGACAATTCTGTTATAAAGCTCACACATCTACTGTGCCCTCCTGTGGCCATATCGTGGTACTGCAGCATGAAAACTTGTATTATGCATTATGTTATAATGCTCACTCATCTACTATGCCCTCCTGTGGCCATATCGTGGTACTGCAGCATGAAAACTTTTATTCTACATTTTGTTATAATGCTCACTCATCTACTATGCCCTCCTGTGGCAATATCATGGTACTGCAGCATGAAAACTTTTAAACATTTTGCTAAACTTAAAAACAATTATAAGTCCCTGTGTCTCCCCCACCCAGAGTCTCTTGTAAAAGGCTATACGGAAGAAAAGAAATATACATGGAGGGTTTGCTACGGATGGTAGAGTACAAAGAAGGAAGACAACAAAAGCTGTCTTGGATAAAGAATGTTATCCTGCAGACAGTGACTATCTATGTTTGGCAGCTGGGATATTAGGGATGTGAAAAGCCAAAAAAATTTATTTCAGTTCATTTTTTCATATAATAGCTGATTTGTTTCATATGAGATAAAAAAAAAAGGATTTGTTCTGTTTGTATGGGCTCCCACATTACACCAAGACTGCGCTAACGTGACACCAAAATTGGAATGAATAGCTAAAGTAACCATAAAATGGAAAACTGTACCAGCAGTGGCAGGAATTCTCCAAGGCACTGTGAGGAGGAAAGCAGCAGCAAGAGTGGCCAGAATACCCTAATGCTACAAAAAGGGACAAACGGCACCAAAAGCAGAGACATTAATCTCCAAAGCACAGCAAGAGGAGCAAAGTGGCACAAAGTGTGGAATGAAGAGGTCAAGAAACCATGAAGGAGGAGCAAAGCACCAAAAGTGGCAGGAAAACCTCAGTGCACTGATAGAGGGTCAAAGCAGCTGAAAGAGTGGCACAAAGATCCCAAAATATCATGAGAGCGGCAAAGCAGTCACCCACAGTAGCAGGAACACCCCAAGGCTCCAAATAAGGATCAAAGGGCACAAACCAAATTGGTAGAAAGCCCTAGGCAGGGAGGGAGAAGCCAGATGAAACCCCTGGAGGAGGCTGATGTAATTTGTGTATGGCATTATTTGGGGAAGGGACTGGCTCTTCAGTCTTGGTGTTGGTCTTCCTTTTGCTGTGGGTTAATCTCATCCCTGTCAGTGTCATATGCCCCCTCCAAGTCTCACTGGAGGCTGATGCTGATAACTGCAGGCCACAAATTCTCTTCAGCCTCTAATCTGTTTAATATTCTCAGGTGGCAGCATTTTCAATCAGTTGTAGCCTATGTAAAGCTGCAGGGGGAAGGCCCTGTAACAGACTGTTACAATAGTCTAAGCCGATTTAAAACCAGCGCACGTACAATTGTTTTGGGGTCCCGGTATTCCAAGCAAGGGCATAGCCGAGACACGTAACGCAAGTAAAAGAACAAGGTCTGCACTAGAGTTAAAATTCTGTCAGACGTAGTTGATGCAGAGTCATCTCACTCCCAGAATCTTAATAATTAGTAATTGTTTTATGAAATGTAAGCAATCCATGGTGAATTTTTTGTGCTAGAATGGGGAATAAATGTAAATTGATGGCATGGGAGTCCTGGTGGGGTTATTGGGCTGGATTTTAGGAGGGGGAGGATTTTGTTCTAACAGTGGAGGTGAGAGGGTAGTTGGATAGTAGGGCAGGTACTTGGATAATGCTGTCATTGGTTGTTTGGTGAGTTGATTCATTAGTGAGTGTTGTATCTTTGATTTTGAGGTGTGGAACTGGAAATGCAGTAATTTTGTTTGCTGATTTTTGTATCTCAGCTAGAACGCTATCACATGAGTCAGGCGATAAATTCAATAATACATAATCAAAGAACATTACAAGTCCAGGTTCAAAGCATGAACGAAGGAGTAAGAATCCCAGACTGATTATTGTCCCTTATACCTGTAGAACCAGATGAACCTCTTCTAATTTTCTATCTACTGGGAGAAAACCGGATCCATCTGATTAATCGTTAGCTGTGATTTATATTTATACAGGAAAATGCTCTCTCTTACCATATTCCTTAACTTCAAACTCCGTATGGAAGGTCTCTGCAGGTGCATCTTCATACGTGGAAACTATCTTCCAAAATCCCAGACTGAAATGAGGAGACAGGCAGGGTCATTCAATCTGTGTTTGTCAGGACTGGTATCCCCAGCAAAAAGAAGGGAGAGAAGGGGAGCAGAATTCACCCCTGTCTGTCTCATTACCAGGTTATTCACACCCCTGTCTGTCTCATTACCAGGTTATTCACACCCCTGTCTGTCTCATTACCAGGTTATTCACACCCCTCTCTCTCTCATTACCAGGTTATTCACACCCCTGTCTGTCTTATTACCAGGTTATTCATACCCGTGTCTGTCTTATTACCAGGTTATTCACACCCCTCTCTCTCTCATTACCAGGTTATTCACACCCCTGTCTGTCTCATTACCAGGTTATTCACACCCCTCTCTCTCTCATTACCAGGTTATTCACACCCCTCTTTCTCTCATTACCAGGTTATTCACACCCCTTTCTGACTCATTACCAGGTTATTCACACCCCTCTCTGTATTATTGCCAGGTTATATTTACATATACACATATTTACATACACACATATACACACACACATATGCACATACATATGCACATATTTACATACACATATACACACACTTATGCACATATCTGTATATGGGTGTGTATATGTGAATATGAGTGCATGTTTATCTCTATATGTATGTATGTGTGTACATGTGAATATGAGTGTATGTGTATCTGTATATGTGTGTGTGTATATGTGAATATGAGTGCATGTTTATCTCTATATGTATGTGTGTACATGTGAATATGAGTGTATGTGTATCTGTATATGTGTGTGTGTATATGTGAATATGAGTGCATATTTATCTCTATATGTATGTATGTGTGTATATGTGAATATGAGTGTATGTGTATATGTGTGTGTGTATATGTGAATATGAGTGTATGTATATCTGTTTATGTGTGTGTATGTGAATATGAGTGCATGTTTATCTCTATATGTATGTCTGTATATGTGAATATGAGTGTATGTGTATCTGTATATGTGTGTATGTGTGAATATGAGTGCATGTTTATCTGTATATGTGTGTGTGTATATGTGAATATGAGTGCATGTTTATCTCTATATGTATGTATGTATGTATATGTGAATATGAGTGTATGTATATCTGTATGTGTGTGTATGTGAATATGAGTGCATGTTTATCTCTATATGTATGTGTGTATATGTGAATATGAGTGTATGTGTATCTGTATATGTGTGTGTATATGTGAATATGAGTCCATGTTTATCTCTATATGTATGTATATGTGTATATGTGAATATGAGTGCATGTATATCTGTATATGTGTGTGCGTGTGTGGGGAGAGGGGGGGCAAGGCATGCCAGGCTCTTGGGCCAGCAATGAAAGAAACTCGTGCATGGGTATAATCTTTTCTACAGGTTTGTTTGAAATACCCTTCGATTTTTCACTTTTGGTTGCTTAGTGTACAACTTACTTAACAATGTCGGGTATTTTGTAGCTCTTTGATATGATTCCTGTTTTGTCGAAGGAAGACAGGACGTTCTTCTCTACCACAATTCCATCTGGGTTCTGAAAACAAAGTCACAGGAAAACGGACTGTGTTTGTGGACCAGTACCACCAGGGAAAACACAATGCAAGAGAGGTAAAATATTTCACAAATTATTCCGCTTCCTTTATAATGCCATTCCATTACTTACAGTTTTCCCTCACTGTACTGAAGGATTAATGGCCATGTGATGACCAAAGCAGAGCACGTTACCCTCCATCCTCACTTGCATTCTGCACCTTTTTAGGCTGGAGACCACACGAGATGGGATTTATATATTTTTTAATAAGGATCCAAATAAAGTCTTATCAATGGGTGGATCTTGTAGTTCCTCAAAGCCAAGGTCTTGTCTTTAATTTCATTTTGCTGAAGGTTTTTGATTGCCCACACAACTGCTCTCAGGAATATTTCCCATTAACCAATCAGGTAGAGATGGCGCAAGGGCAGACTGATAGGTAATTGGACCCCTGGGCAGTAAGGGTCACTGTTTGTGAGGGTAGAGGAGACCGCTGTTGGCCCTCATGCACTGTCCGATTGTACGATTGGTCAGTCATCCCTGGGTAATAAATATTCCCCTGGCCTGTGTATAGATTCAGTTCAATGGCTGCTCTTTGGTCACTAAAACAATCGAACATCCTTTCACAAAGTGTCTATGTCAAAACCCCTAAACCAGAATGGAGTTAGAAACCAGGACAGCACCAGGCTAGAAAGTGGCACAGGATGATTAGGAAAATAATTCATCCCGGGCACAGAGCTGTGAGATTATTGTGTTAGTCCACGTAGATGCATGGATATAAACCTCAAACATTATCTTCCTACACTCCACCTGTACTGATCTGATAATGAAATGAGCCTCACTCTCAATCCCAAATGTATGAAGAAGTTAATACAGCAGAAAGGTCTGAAGTACAATTCATCATCGCTCTACACATCACAGAAACAGAATGCAAGATGTGTTTGCCTTACCACAACTTCCACATGAACTGTCCTAGCATTTCGATCCAATTTATGACCTACGGTGAAAAGCCTGTACATCACTGCAACAGAGAAAGGAAACACAAGATATGTTATGGACCTTAACAGCCAAATGTGTCTAAATCATTCTGCACGCTGTGACAGTCACAGCTTCACGACAGTGCATGTCTGTTGGATGGCATGTTTGCTTCCTCCAAGCACCTCTCAGTCCCTGCGCTTACTAGCACTGAATTCAGGATGGCGCCACTCCAAAAGCCCACATTCATGGACAAATCTAAGGACAACATCAAGATGATATCCTAGGGAGGACTGGAGAAGAGGTAATTAAAATCATTCTGGGCTTCTCACCTGAACAAGTGGCAGTGTAAGTAATGTTAAAGGCTTTTCAACCTCAGAGGCAAAGCTATTAATTTCTCACTGCAGAGGTAGAGCAATGGGATCATCACTTGAAGAGGCAGAGCAAAGGGTTCCTCACCTGTAGAGACAGAGCTATGGGTTCCTCACCTGCAGAGGCAGAGCTATGGGCTCCTCACCTGCAGAGGCAGAGCTATTGGATCCTCACCTGTAGAGACAGAGCTATGGGTTCCTCACCTGCAGAGGCAGAGCTATGGGATCCTCACCTGCAGAGGCAGAGCTATGGGCTCCTCACCTGCAGAGGCAGATCTATGGGATCCTCACCTGCAGATGCAGAGCTATGGGATCCTCACCTCCAGAGCAGAGCAATGGGATCCTCACCTGCAGAGACAGAGCTATGGGTTCCTCACCTGCAGAGGCAGAGCTACGGGATCCTCACCTGCAGTTGCAGAGCTATGGGATCCTCACCTGTAGAGATAGAGCTATGGGTTCCTCATCTGAAGAGATAGAGCTATGGGTTCCTCACCTGCAGAGACAGAGCTATGGGATCCTCACCTGCAGAGGCAGAGCTATGGGATCCTCACCTGCACAAATGGGGCCAATTAAACGGACAATGAAAGCTGGAATAGCACAAACAGCTGCCTGCTGTGACTCTTCAAACAGTAAGAGGATAAGAACGTAATAAAACCCATACTGATCAGATCCAGATCCATCAAACCGAGCATCCTATCCTGTCTCCAGTAGTGGCCGCTCTGCTGATCAGCCATAATTATGGTGGTGATTAGAGATACAGTTCACACAATTCATTTCTAAAATCCAGGTGCTGTTTAGGTGAGAGATTATTTTAGAGATTATTTTAGAGATTATCTAAGAGATTATCTAAGAGATTATTTTAGAGATTATCTAAGAGATTATCTAAGAATGCTTTTCTTATTTATTGCAGTCGTGTATCCATCTGCTCTCACATAATTTCATGGCATGTCTGCTCTGTTTCTGCTATGAAAGTGGAGGAATGTATCCCTCAGGACTATAAGAAGAAAGTGATTACTGAAGCACAGTATCTAAGCCAGCAATGATGTCAAAATTCCCATCGTGCACAGGACAAGCTGAGTGAGCTGAGGAATCCCAGAGATCAGGGGATCCCTATCCACCCATGAATTCAACTGTTTTGCAGATAATTCTACTATGCATAATATACGGGGGTTTGCTACCTGTAGATCCAGGTGTATAGATGGTTTTATCAGGCTGGATAAAGATGTAGCCACTATGGAAGGACACCAGAACCGGTCGCTCCAGCCTGAACTGCTGAGAATTGGCCGTGACAAACACATACTGATTGCTTTTCAAATCCTTCTTCACCAAGTCAACAGGAACCTGAAAATGAAATAACGTTCCTGTCAGTGTTCACCTCATTTTTCATTCGTCTTGTTTTCCTGTTTTGGGTTTTTTTTTTTGGGGGGGGGGGGGGGAGTGCAAGATCCATGGAAATGTAGACAGCAGAGGAATAATTCTCTGGATGCAGGGTACCAGAGAACAGCAGCACTCACCTTTATTGGAGCTGAGACCAGGAATGCATTCTCAGCGTTCAGAGAGACCTGACCCTGGGAAATGATCTGCCTTTTCTGAGGGAAGTCACTGAGAGTAATTTCGGCCACGACTGGACTCTTCTGACCATGAGCTTCAAGGATTAGCGTCTCCTCGCTGTCCACTCTCAGGGCACTGGGGGTTATTAGGTTATAGCTGTTAGGAGACAGATAAAATAAACCAGTGAAGGAGGACACCAGCTCGGCAGAAGGAAAAGGAAGCCCCTATATTCATAAAAACCTATGAGCTCAATAGACCCTCAGGCCGATGCAATACAGTGCGCTCAGCCGAGCACACTTAGCATCCCAAAAAATGCACAGAAAAGCAGAAAATACGTCTTTCTGTACCTCCTCTGACTTAATATTGTGGCGATATTAAGTTGCAGGAATAAAAAGGACAAGAATGTTTAAAAACATTTTTTTTAAATGTGCCAACAGTCAGATTAGGAAAAGGGATGCTCGTAAAATTGAGTGTATGTTTTCCTAACCCGCAGAAAGTCACCTCTCCCAGGCTCCCAATTTCCCCTAAGCATCTCCCCTTTGTAGCACGACCTCCCATTTAAATATTCAATTGCACGGCCAGGAGAGGTGGGTGGCAGCGTTTCCTGCACAGATTTATTGGATCGGCCCTGCTTGTGGGTCAATATTCCAAAAAAACAACAGAGCGGACAAGGTAAGAGGTGAAATGTACACAGCTGGTTGTGCTGCCGAATCCAGGGCTGGACTCATGGCTGGCGAAATTTAACCGGAGAGCAATGAATATTGCCCTAACTTGCAAAACGTGAAAGCTTCCAACCTGGCCCCTTTCTTAGTTGGATAAATTCATGCACCTTGCAATTTTAAGTGCACAAATTTAGCTTATTAAAGGGGCCCCATTTTAAACAGGTAAATCAACTCGGCTAATACCTACGAGAAATCCCAATGGTATTTGCATTATACATGGCTTGTAGTGCACAAATTTGAACTCAGCTTATAAAACGTTGCACAAAAGAAAATCTTGGCGCACCTAGCCTTTCAGATATTAGAAGGAACACTGCACACCTGCACAGCATTTTTCTTCTGTAAGCAGGTGCATGGTTGACAGGGTGAAAAGTCCCATTTGCAGCAATGCGGGGAGTTTGAAATGTTCTCCCTTATTGTGTTGCTTTTTTTTTTTGGGTTATTTCAAACTGATAAAGCATTTTGTAATTATTCTCAGATGTCCTGCTTACAATGGTTTCCCCCCTCCCACGGTCCTAGCACCCTCCCAACTCACCAGCAATCTCAGTCCCCAGGACGAGCAGCTTGCAAACGTATGTTCAGGAGACCCAGACCGGTCCCCTGCTTCTACTGACAACCAGCAAGTTATATGGACTTCATTTAGGTTAATCTCTAAACCTTATACATTCAGATACGTAAAAGCAGCCCACGACGTGACAGAAATCTCCAGGTACACACACCCCCATGCTGGCAATGAGGTCTGATATTAAGGATATGTCAAACCAAGCAGTAAAGAAGGAACATGCTGACGGCAGCCTGGCCCCTTCCTCTTACAATGAATGCCAGCCCTTCCCAGGCAGAATTAATCCGTAGCCCATGTGCCATACTTACAGAGGCTGACAGTGAGAGCGGACGGCCAGGCACAGCAGCAGTGCCAGGAAAAGAGCCAGAGCAGGTCCACCCATGATGGGAGCGCAGGAAGCACCTTCTCCTGGGAAATGCCAGGGTTTTATCCAGGATTCTCCTAGGTAAACAGAGCTACCTGTTAATCAGTAACTGGAGGGGAGCCAAACGCTGCAGTCACTTCACTTAACCCTAAATTTACGCCGACTGGAACCCCCCATTGAAAGACAGGGAGAAGAATTGTCAAGCGCCTTTTCCCTGGGCACGGTCTGCATGGGGGCTGCACAGTGTGTTTTGCTCTTAGCTGCGTCAGCAGGAGGCGGCGGCTCCGCTGGGGTTTGCGAGTGGAAATGTACGTGCGTAAATCACACCTTGCACGTGGGAAAAGTATCCACAGAGAAAGGAGGCACAATCACCTGCTGATAATTTGTCCCCTGGGCAATTTTCAAAATGAAATTGTACTGCCGCAATAGCACTTTGAATATTTCCCCCATGAAATATTTGGCACAGATAGGGTTACGGCCCTGGTAAAGCGAAGTTGCTTACTTGTAACGGGTGTTCTCCATGGACAGCAGTGCAAGCAGCCACAAAAGTGGGTGACGATATCCAATGGTGTCAAGTTTGGGCAGAGAAACCTCACAGTACATAAGTTTATAGAGTCCGCTCTGGGCATGCAAGGCAGGCTCCCAAGCTGGAGCTACTGCCTTCCATTAGGGATGTGCATTCGTTTCATACGTTTCCTATACAAGCATGTAATATGAAACGAATGCACATTTGATTGACATGTAATGGGAAACGAATGAAACGAATGCACATCCCTACCTTCCATCACCTCGGTCTATTTCCAAGAAGGTGGCAGGGTTTGCGTGGCTGTCCATGGAGAACACCTGTTACAGGTAAGCAACTTAACTTTTTCCATGGAGAAGTACAGCAATACAGCCAAACATGTGGGACTCCCAAGCTAAGGTGCCCAGGGGACAAATTATCAGCAGGTGATTGTGCCTCCTTTCTCTGTGGAGACTTCATTTGGTTGTCTAGTTTGGAGCACTGTTCTTCCAAAACTACTGTCTTTGCATATATACCTTTCACGGCAGTAATGCTTGATGTATGTGTCTCTAGAAGACCAGGGTGCAGCTTTACATACCTCCTGGATTGAGGAGTACTGTCATTACATTCATCCCTTTGGAGGCAGTGATGAGTGATGTATGTGTCTCTAGAAGACCAGGGTGCAGCGTTACCTCCTGGATTGAGGTGTACTGTCATTACATACATCCCTTTGGAGACAGTAATGCGTGATGTAAGTGTCTCTAGAAGACCAGGTTGCAGCGTTACCTCCTGGATTGAGGTGTACTGTCATTACATACATCCCTTTGGAGGCAGTAATGCGTGATGTATGTGTCTCTAGAAGACCAGGGTGCAGCGTTACATACCTCCTGGATTGAGGAATACTGTCATTACATTCATCCCTTTGGAGGCAGTGATGAGTGATGTATGTGTCTCTAGAAGACCCGGTTGCAGCTTTACATACCTCCTGGATTGAGGAGTACTGTCATTACATACATCCCTTTGGAGACAGTGATGAGTGATGTATGTGTCTCTAGAAGACCAGGTTGCAGCGTTACATATCTCCTGGATTGAGGAGTACTGTCATTACATTCATCCCTTTGGAGGCAGTGATGAGTGATGTATGTGTCTCTAGAAGACCAGGTTGCAGCGTTACATACCTCCTGGATTGAGGAGTACTGTCATTACATACATCCCTTTGGAGGCAGTAATGCGTGATGTATGTGTCTCTAGAAGACCAGGTTGCAGCTTTACATATCTCCTGGATTGAGTTGTGCTGCTCTGACTGCCACTGCTCTTATTCGATGCATTTTTGTGGAGTTAGGTACGGGAAAACATATGCACTGGAGACATTGGACTAGCCACTTAGATATTATCTGCTTTATTACTGCATAACCCGTTTCGTTTCTTTTGAAAGAAATGAACACTTGTTTTGTTCTCTGAAAATTCTTAGCTCAGTACAGTACAATGTGTGCAGTTCCTGTTCCAAGTTTTATTGCGTTTTGAATGAAATGAAGGATGCATGGTTTCTTGATTAAGACGAAAATTAGAGGCTACCTTTGGCAAGAATTTTGGATGAGCTGAACATGCAACATCCCCCATAAATTAATGGTCATGTCAGTGGTTTCTCAGGTGAGCAATTTAATTTTTTGCTAAAAATGTAAATAGACTTCTGTAGAATTAATGAATCAGTATTGATTTTTTTTTTCCTGGCAGTGCAAAGTGCAGTTTAGAAATTACTGGCAATGCCTGACCTGCCAGTACAGGACACACATTGCACATCCTGACCCGGTAACTGCAATGTCCTTTCTCTGGCAGACAAGGTGCTTGTGCTCCCAGGGCAGAGTACGGGTGCCAGCAGTGCAGACGTCAAAGTTTGGAAGGTGGGCATCGTGTTTTTCAGCACACGCTCAGATCCTGGAATCAGACATCTATCTCTCTGGAAGTCTCTTCTGCCAGAATTTCACAGGCCTGGAAACATGCGGGAATCTTTCCAATCTTCCTTCCCAAAATCTCGCCCAGCTGATAGTGGCCACTTCCCGAAAGACAGTTCTGCACTTTTATCTAAAGTCATGCGGTTGCCACGTTAACTGATAAAAGCTGAGACCTTTTTATTGGACTAACAACACATTTCTCAATTAGCTTTCAGGAGTTTGCACTATTTACGGGAATTAATTAGGACAGGGTGGGTGTGAAATATATGAAACACTTTGAGGCTGGAGAAAACATGCAAGAGCAGTTCACAAGCTGTGAGAGAGAGTGAGAGAGACAGAGCGTGAGAGTGTGAGAGTGTATGAGAGAGAGAGAGTGTATGAGAGAGAGTGCATGAGAGAGAGAGAGAGTGCATGAGAGAGAGAGTGAGAGAGAACCCATTACAGGGCCCTCCTAGTAGTGAAGTAATTTAAAGCACTATAGGAGGACCATCTAATAAGTCACGGTGAGGAGTTGGTGATGGTTTAGGGGAACCTCTCTCATGCAGAGTGAGACGTATGAAAGGCACAGGGCACCTGGCTGAAGATTTGATGTCATTTGGAGTGAGGACAGTTCTACTATGTTCTCTCACCCTGGCTCGATGGTACACAGACACACCTGTGTGTTAATAATAATGCATTTTCATGAATCCAGGGGTAAGAAATGTGTCTACATTTTGACACTACGGTATTTTCTCAGTCATATTTCATATTTTGACGTAAGGTAAATATTCAAAAGCTTTGGTACTTAAGCACATGTAGGTCGGCAGAACGTGCAGGAGTGGAGCACAGATGTTCAGGCCACGGGCCCCACTAGAGTGCAATGGTAAAATTAGCTAACAGCTGGGCCTGTCTGGCAGGCTGCAAGCACAGTAATAACAGGAAGGCTTGGGACGGTGGGAGATCTGCCTCGGCACTTTCAGAGTAGACGCGCCTTCATTGTACCATCCCGTGTGTGAGGGAGCGAACAGGAAACTCCCTCAAACCACCTTAAGGGACTGGGCACAGTGATTTACCCCAGTCCTCCTTAAGGATCAGCACTGCAAGGGATTCTGGGTGCTCCCCTCACCGTACTGGAAGGAGTCAGGTCCCAGAAGGGTTAGAGAGGCCCTGGGAAGCAGGCAGGAAGCCAGAGTATGCCAAAAACCAATTATATTTAACTTTGTTTGTAACCAGCATTGCAAGATGAGATGTTTTTCTTTCTGCTTTGTTTTGCACTGTAAATAAATTTCCACCTAAGGAAACAGCCAGACTCTGCTTCATTATTCCTGTTGCCTGAGTCCTAAGCCACAATTGGCCATGTTACCACATATGGTGGCAGCAGTGGGATCCTCTTAGCTAAGCGGGAAGCACAGGCAGAAGAAGCCCAGAGCTGCAGTAGAAGAAGAAAAAAAAACAAAATGATGGAATTTTTCTTTATTCCTGGGGCCTGATGGTTCTTCTCAGCAGGATAAGATACAACAGGCCAGAGGAGTAAGCCCTGACTGTGTGGTCGGGTTTTAAGCAGCGAGTCAGGGCTGGACAGGCCAGCAGGTCATTTCCTCACCTCTCCTTCCCTGGAGAGATACTCAGGTCAGAGGCGGGTGGGGAAAGCAACTGATCCAGAGTCTCCTTTCAGGGCAGCAGCAGGATTTGCAGACTGCCCTAGAAACAAACAAAGCGACGAGGTCAGCAGGAAGAGACGCTCCTGGGGTAACCGGGGAGATTTTATTTTCTAATTCAGCCACTCCTACCCATTCCCGGAAGAACCTTCAGAAACCAATATCTAAAGATATCTGGCTATGAAAGTTAGCCCGATAAGACTTTTCCAACCAACTTAGATGGGACATTCAGCGGCACAGCAATGCCACCGAATATACCCAGATACATATTAAATTTAACGGGTAAACTCATCCAGCTAATTTAGATCTGCTAAGGGGGTCCATCTAACTTATTTGTTTAGGTTGGATGAATAAATCCAAGTATAGCACTTATCCTCCTACCTTAGATGGGCAAGTAAGGTCACCCTGTTACACCCAATCCCTGCGCCCGGCACTAACGCAGCTCTTCCTACCGCTCCTTACAGTATCGGCCTGTTAGATGGATAAGTGGCCTAGCTATGTTGAACACAGCTGGATACTCGGTGGCAGCCAGGTAAGTCCTGTTTGAATATCGGCCTCTCCGCTACTCATGTCCATTGTAAATCACACAGCTGAGAGGTTTTGGTTATTTAGGTGGGGGTTTACGAAGGATACTATCGGAGACACTTGTAACAGGAGCCCCTATTCATGTCCAACCAATTGTTTCATGCTGGAACACTAACTACTAAAGGGCCCATATTGGAACTCGTTAAGAAGAGAATGTACTCAACGTCAAGGGCCTTGGAGGTTTATCTTCTTCCCCTTTGTGGACAATCAATTATTTGAACGGGATGGGCAGAGAGTAAGACCCGCTAATGAGGGTGTCATGTGAGCCCTGCACGCTGTACGATTCTCTGAAGTTCATCCAAATCAGATTTATGAACGTGTGCGGGTTTTTCCACTATGGATTTAAAGGAAAGGTTACACGGGTGAAAAGTCATCTCCAAACAAGGTTCTGTTTCCAATAGAGATTTTATTTATTTATTTGAAAGATTTTGATATGCGTCCTTCAAACGGTCAGGGGGTGGGATACAATAGAATGGTTTTTTATTGACTGAAGACTTATTTTAACCAAAAATACCTGTAAAAAACAATTGCAAGTCACTGTAGAAATAAGTCTTTCTGTTGACCAAAAGGTAAAACGTGAAAGATTGAGTCACAGCCACTGTCAGACCTGTGCGACTCGAGGGATTTTACATTGGGGGGGGAAGGTATTTTTGATTCTAGCAGCTGATGGTAATGCACGAGGGGGCTCTGTAGGGACGCTGCAGGATCAGGCTGGGCATCCAAAGACCATCATGTTTTCCTGGAACTGCTGAAAATCGCCACAGATCTTGTTGTGTGTGGGGTCCTGACATTCCTCCTCGCTGGGCCACCACTCTATCCAGGTGCCTTTGCTGACGACGTAGGATATCCTGCGACGGGGGAAAGAAAGAGTCAGACTGCGGTACAAAGCTGTAAGCGGGCCGATCGTAGGCCAGGAGGCATCCCAGACGGAAAAGGTCTCAGAAACGAAGGCATGCGATCGGGGCCTTCTGAGCGGCGCAACCAGAATTCTACAGAAACGCAGCAGGGAAAGGCTTCTGCCCGTTCTGGCTCACATTACATCGCACTGGTGTCCCAGCTGGTTCACTCTATGTGATGTCGTTTGAAACTTCCAGATATGTATACGATGACACAACTTTCATCACAAAGCCATTCTGCAGGCTTCTCACATACTGGTGAGCCTTATGTGCAATTCTCCTTCATTAACATTCCCCCATTGGCATCTGGCATGTACGGATCAAGGTTCAGTGGCAAGGTACACCTGCAGCTTATGGCTAATTTCAAGTGAGAAATAACCAGGTGGTTTTTCCATACAGGTGTGCATGTTATTTCTTATTTATTTATATTCCAAAATTATCAATTAATGTTCAACATGGATTACTGAAATGCCTGTGTACTTGTCCCGTACTGTTTCTTCAGGTGGCTGATGGGGAATAAACAGGGAAGGTTCACTTGAGAATCAAATGTACGTGTGCTGTTTTACAAGCCTGACCTAAACGTACTGCCAGGAATGCCTCATGTCAAAGCCATGTGAGAAAGAGAGAGAGAGGGCGATTAAGCACCTGCCCTCAAAGAGCTTTCATTAACTTCCGATATCACGCCTAGAATTCTGGGTCAGTCAAGGAGAATATTGACCAGGCAGGTGTGATGCCTACTGACAGTGAATGCTGGCACAGACAAAGATGATGGTGCCTGGAACTACATCATCTCCAATAACTGGAGAACAGCATCAGTATCCTTGCATTCATCACTGAATGATCTCTCCATCACTTTGCCTGGTGAATCTCTCTTCCTGTCTCTGGATGTATGGGGAGGGGGTGAGAGGGTCTTCCTGTCACTGGATACTTGGTGGGTCTTTCAGTGTGGGAGGGTGTGAGAGGGTCTTCCTGTCACTGGATACTTGGTAGGTCTTTCTCTCAGTGTGGGAGGGTGTGAAATGGTCTTCCTGTCACTGGATTCTTGGTAGGTCTTTCTCTCAGTGTGGGAGGGTGTGAGAGGGTCTTCCTGTCACTGGATACTTGGTAGGTCTTTCTCTCGGTGTGAGAGGGTCTTCCTGTCACTGGATACTTGGTAGGTCTTTCTCTCAGTGTGGGAGGGTGTGAGAGAGTCTTCCTGTCACTGGATACTTGGTAGGTCTTTCTCTCAGTGTGGGAGGGTGTGAGAGAGTCTTCCTGTCACTGGATACTTGGTAGGTCTTTCTCTCAGTGTGGGAGGGTGTGAGAGGGTCTTCCTGTCACTGGATACTTGGTAGGTCTTTCTCTCAGTGTGGGAGGGTGTGAAATGGTCTTCCTGTCACTGGATTCTTGGTAGGTCTTTCTCTCAGTGTGGGAGGGTGTGAGAGGGTCTTCCTGTCACTGGATACTTGGTAGGTCTTTCTCTCGGTGTGAGAGGGTCTTCCTGTCACTGGATACTTGGTAGGTCTTTCTCTCAGTGTGGGAGGGTGTGAGAGGGTCTTCCTGTCACTGGATACTTGGTAGGTCTTTCTCTCAGTTTGGGAGGGTGTGAGAGGGTCTTCCTATCACTGGTTCCTCAGCACATTCTCCCCTCAGTGTGGGGTAGCAGCATCACCTTAGCTTGTACTTACTCGCCCTGTATGTCCCACAGGTCCGTGTTGATGCCCCAGATGAGATAATCTTTGTTGAGCTCGAGATTCAGGGTCTCTCTGCATTTCAAGTGACTGATGAAGCGACGGCTTTTCCCTTGAGGGTTTTCATCAGTCCCTGTAAAGTGAAGATAGGAGAGGTCACCTGGGAGTTTTTGGAACTTTATGGGTGCAATTTCATTTGTAGACTTCCTGCATTGCTGACGAGTCTCGGGTACTTTTTAATTGAAGACTTTGCACCAATGTTGAAAGGAAAAATTGCAACTAAGGACCTGGAGAGGTTTGCATCTCCTTTTTCTGTGGATATTTCTTTCCAACAGAACATAAGAAATTGCCATGTTGGGTCAGACCCAGGGTCCATCAAGCCCAGCATCCTGTGTCCAACAGAGGCCAATCCAGGCCATAAGAACCTGGCAATTACCCAAACACTAAGAAGATCCCATGCTACTGATGCAATTAATAGCAGTGGCTATTCCCTAAGTAAACTTGATTAATAGCAGGTAATGGACTTCTCCTCCAAGAACTTATCCAAACTTTTTCTTTAAAAATTTGCATAGGTTTGAAAACCCAGAACTATGCACTCAGCTTTCTCCTTTCTCCCGACTCAGCCCAGGCCCCAGGAAAGCTCCCACGAGTCTGCGGCCCTGCACTTGTAATTTTATCTGCATTGCGGGGTGGGGAACACGCAAGGTTCAGGCAGGCGATGCACGCGGACAAAATGATTTTTTTTTTTCCTCGCTGGAGTCCCTTTGACAAGAAGCGGCGGCTCTCGCCCTTAGAAACGTCGGTAGCAATCGTGCCTCGGTATTCAGCGCCGGTCAGATCATCGATACCTTTCTTAATGACTTCCACGACCGTCATGATGTAGTTGTCATAATTATTGGAGAGCTCCATTCTGGTTAACTTGGCTTTGTACACTGAAAGGCAAATAAAACTGGTCAGTGATGCGCGCTGAGCTCCGCGACGGCGCAGCCGTCGTCAGATGGGAGGGAGGGAAGGCAGGATCTCCCCAGGCCCATCGCCGTGGCGGCCGTGCACTTACCATAGTCCACGCCCGGTTCACACGCTGATTCCACACGTTTCTCCCATGTCAGGTCCTCATCTATGCTCTGCTGCATGTAACAGTTTTCTGCAGAGGAAGAAAAAAAAAACTTCTCCGTTAGTGTTGTGCAGATCTGGAATGAAACGAGCCCGGTGAGAGCCTGCGATCTCGGGGACCTTCAGACCTCGGTGTTTACTGGGGAGGGAAGGTGAGGAAGAGGATTCAGCTTTTGCGGCACGAGCGCAACGTTTGAAGCCGGCACGGCCACGAGGGACGGCGGCAGATTGGAAGGACAGCAGCCGCGGGGCGGCCACGCGAGGGCCCTGGAGGGAGCGTGGCAAGGGAGATAAAAGGGCTGAGGTGCTGCAAGCAGAGCGAGGCCTCTGAAAACCTTACAAGTGTGAGACCAATGTACGAGTGAAGTTATTCCTGCATCCACTAGCATCGAGCTCATCCAGAGCCCAATCGGGTACCGCCAGGCGCTCAGGCGTTAAACCAGGCCGCGTTACCGTACCTTCGGCACACCGGCACACATCCCCCTGGCAGATCTTGTCCAGCAGTCCACTTTCCTTGGACGGGTGATAGAACTTTGTGCATCGGTTTTCTGAGGAGGAAAACGGGGCAGAGTTAGGTCTGATTCCGGCCCAGGGAATCTCAGCAAACGAGTCCTGAACGGTTCCCATGGCCCCTCATCCCCTTTCCTTATCATTCATGCCACCCCCCAAGGTGACTTTTAGCCTCGCCCGTCAGACTGAGGTGCACAAAGCAAGGACCTCTGAAAAAGCCACGTGGGCGCACATGTATACGTCTTCACTGGCTCACATCCATTTTTTATAACATGCGTGCGGATGCGTGTGCATGTTATAACACACGTGCGTATGTGTGTGCACGTTATAACACAGGGGAGTATATTTGTGCATGTTATAACACACGGGAGTATATTTGTGCATGTTATAACATACATGTGCATATATGTGCATGTTATAACACACATGAATATATGTGTGCATGTTATAACACACGTGAGTATATGTGTGCATGTTATAACACAGGGGAGTATATTTGTGCATGTTATAACATACATGAATATATGTGTGCATGTTATAACACGCGTGTGTATATGTGTGCATGTTATAACACGCGTGAGTATATGTGTGCATGTTATAACACGCGTGAGTATATGTGTGCGCATGTTGTAAAACAGGCTGAATGCGCGCATATATGCGCACGATTTTAAATGGACGTGCATGTGTCCCACGTCTACTGCATAAGAGGGGACTTTTTCAAGGGACGCCCGCCAACGCCAATCCTAGTTTTCCCAGTTCAGGGGCAGGACTTCCAAACCCCCCTTACCTTATTAGCTGAGCCCCCACCCTTAGAAGCTTCCTGGCTGGCCTGGATTTTCTTGTTTTGCACTTACGCAGCCCCCATCGCATTAGTACAGTTATGAGGCAGGGGGCGCACATCTCAGCCTGCCCCCGACATGCTCCCGCCCCTTTTTCTGAACGTTCGACTTGCGCCCATGGCAGGAGGTAACACGCGCACAACAGGCGCCTTTCAAAACGCACGCGGTGCGGGGCGCGCTCAGGGCTTTATCGGAGCAAGTTTTTTTTAAAACGTGCAGCCTTTTTAAACTTTACCGCAAACGAAATTTTCAAACCCAAATGCCCCGCGGCTCTTCCTTGAAGATTTGGAGGCGAGCGGCGCTGCGAGTGTTGCACCTTCTGCCCAGGTTTTCCGGCCGGCTCGGCCCTTCGCCACCCCCCTCCCCTCCTCCCCGATCCCTCTGAGGCGCAGATAAATGCATCCACGCCGGGGACGAGACAAATCCTAGCCCCTGGTTCTATGACATCTTTTGAAGTTTTGCCCTCTGTGTTATACCCTCCCCACCCGCAGCGTCGGGCTGTGCTTTGCTCCTCCTTGGACATCGTCATCTTTTGACCGAGAGCCAGGTGCAAGGTCCGAGCCACGAGCTCAGCACCGTCCCTCACAGACATTTTGGTTGTACAATATTGGGGGAGGGGGGGGGGGGAGATAGCACCCCTATCACCCCATCCGGGACTTAATAAAGTAGCGACCATTGGCCAAAGAAGGATTGAGCCTGCTTGAAAAAAATAATTTGCAAGCATCTTTCAAGAGGGATCCAGCCAGCTGAGCACGGAGTTAGCCACCGCTAGCCAGCTGAGCACGGAGTTAGCCACTGCTAGCCAGCTGAGCATGGAGTTAGCCACCGCTAGCCAGCTGAGCACGGAGCTAGCCACCGCTAGCCAGCTGAGCACGGAGCTAGCCACTCAGTGGCAACATGAAACCCCCAGCATTCAGGCATCTTTCACCACCCAGTTACATTCACAGCTGCTTTTAAGCTGGACTCGATGTTCCAAATGTACGTGCGCAGTTTCACTCCGAAACCCTTAGCTGCACAAACCGCCCCGGTGACTTTTCTCCTCACGTACGGCACGCACATTTCCTCGAGGGAACTATAGCCAGGCACTCTGTGGCTTCAGGACCTCATCGTTTCTTCTCAGGTACTGACTGGTAAGAACAGGTGAGCTCAGCTGGCCACGGATGCAAGGGGTTTTTTCTCGTTTCGGTAGGGAACGAGCCTGAATTTTCTGTTACCTAAAAGATAATATTCATAGATGGTGACAGCTGCCGGCTGAATCAGACCAACATCAAGATACTGGTGGGCTCTAAACTTCAGACACTCATCCTCTCGATGGGACACCTACAAGGAAAAAAAAAAAAAGATTCACTGGATAAATAAAGGGGATAAAACAGGTAGCAGGTTATCACGAGACAAAACTGCCGTGCATTCAACATGAAGAAAAGACGATGAGGCTTAACCTTGTCCAAGTAGATGATGAGGTTTCCTTTGTCGATTTCAGATTTGGAAATGAATTTGTCCACCCCGTTGGCTAGCTGGATATAAGACAAGAGACATTTAGTCACGCGTCACCCTCGTAGTCTCAGTGCTCTTGAGCAATGCATAGGCAAGTTGTGAAGCAGAGCAACATTCAACTGCAGGTCACGACTGGAGAGCGGCCTGCGCGCACAAGCGTTTCCCCCCTACACTTTGCCTGCCTACCACGTTATAAGGAAGGGGGCTGCGGCTCTGCCTATGGTCATGCAAAAGACTTTTACAAATACCTTTTGGTTTTCCACCCCTTCCAGAGCCATGTTGAGTATCTTAATTGTCTGGCGCTTCCGCTCATGGGTGGATTGCTCTAACGAGCCTCTTCAACACTCAAAGGCCCTTCAGACCAGGCGTTGTGTGGTGCAGAAGCTCATCAGCTGCAATCCTTCATCGGAAAGGCTCTGGCTGAGCATTAGGACCGAAGCAAGGCTATTACTGTACATCTCCCTTGCAAATACCCTAATTATCAAGAGATTAAAACTTTCCCATTCACGCTTCAGAGAGATTTCTTTGGTGAGTTAGCTGGATAGGCTTATCTGGCTAACTTGGCTGAGATATTCAGTGGAGCCACTCTGCTATCTTATAGTTAGCTGGATGAATTTTTATCAAGCTAACTTTAGGACAGCCGAATAGCATTCCTAATTATTGGTGTTTATTCGGCTACGTTCACCACACAAGTCCTTGCACCTCCATCACGTCCCCTCACTTAGGCAGGTAAGTGGCGCTGAATATCGGGCCCCTGAGGTCTTTATAGGCTGTGATACTTTGTAAAGGACCATGAATTTTGGAGACGGAAGCTTTGATACCTGGAGAATTTCATCCCCAGCACCACCTTCCCATCTGAAGAAGCCCATCTACCTGCCTGGATTCTTGGTTACTGTTCCCAGATGCACCTAGGGTATGCCATCTCACCCAACTCAACCCCAAGAGGCTGATCCAGGCCTGGGGTTCCCCCACTGCTTGCCAGGAGTTGTAGATCTGCTTTTCTTAAGAAAACTAGGAAGTACTAGCATGCACTGGGGAAACAACGGGCTTGCATCAGGCCTCTTCGGGTTGACCTGGGTGAGGGGACAAACCTACGTGCAATGAGCTTTATTGTCAGAAGGTTAATAATATTGCTGTACCCTGCCTAGATCCTCTTCATCTGGGCGGAAACCAGTCATCATGGAGACGTCCAGGATTGTCATAGACGAATCAGCTTCCCCAAGGTACCTAGTCAGAAAGGAGGAGAATAGATGTCCTTGAATTGCAAAATAAGGCAGCCAGCAGCTACTGCCACCGTCAATACAACTAATACCAGACTCTGATCCTGTGCAGACACATCAGATGGTCCCAGTCTGCTTCTGGTTCTCCTCTATTAACTCTGCTACCAATCCAAAATT
This sequence comes from Rhinatrema bivittatum, assembly GCF_901001135.1. Classification (NCBI taxonomy): domain Eukaryota; kingdom Metazoa; phylum Chordata; class Amphibia; order Gymnophiona; family Rhinatrematidae; genus Rhinatrema; species Rhinatrema bivittatum. Next base: position 39,264 of record NW_021820801.1, on the reverse strand, counting down.
TAGATCGTGTTACTTTATATCAGGTTAGGATCCCAGAGCAGACAGGGAGAAGTACTGCAGAGTATCACAGGCGAGATGCTGAGAGGTACTACAAAGTATCACAGAGTATCACATAAAGGTACTGCAGAGTATCATAGTGGAGAATGGGAGAGATACTGCAGAGTATCACAGGCGAGATGCTGAGAGGTACTACAAAGTATCACAGTGGAGAATGGGAGAGATACTGCAGAGTATCACAGGCGAGATGCTGAGAGGTACTACAAAGTATCACAGAGTATCACATAAGGGTACTGCAGAGTATCATAGTGGAGAATGGGAGAGATACTGCAGAGTATCACAGGCGAGATGCTGAGAGGTACTACAAAGTATCACAGAGTATCACAGTGGAGAATGGGAGAGATACTGCAGAGTATCACAGGCGAGATGCGGAGAGGTAACACAGAGTATCACATAGGGGTGCTGCAAAGTATCATAGTGGAAAATGGGAGAGATACTGCAGAGTATCATAGGAGAGACAGGGAGAGGTACTACAGAGTAACACAGAGTATCACATAGGGGTGCTGCAGAGTATCATAGTGGAGAATGGGAGAGATACTGCAGAGTATCATAGGAGAGACAGGGAGAGGTACATAAGATATGTCATACTGGGTCAGACTAAGGGTCCAACAGTCCCAGCATCCTATTTCCAACAGTGGTCAATCCAAGTCACAAGTACCTGGCAAGTACCCAAACATGAGATAGATTACAAGCTACTATTGCTTGTTAATTACCATCATAGCAGTTTATGGATTTATCCACTAGGAACTTATCCAAACCTTTTTTAAAGGCAGGTACTACAGAGTATCACAGGACAGACAGGGAGAGTTACTGCAGAGTACTACAGACGAGATGAAGAGGTACTGCAAAGTAACAGTGGAGAATGGGAGAAGCACTGCAGAGATTGTAGCAGACACGAAGAGACCATACGTTGAATACTGTGTACAATTCTGGTCGCCGCATCTCAAAAAAAGAAATAATTGCAATGGAGAAGGTACAGAGAAGGGCAACCAAAATGATAAAGGGGATGGAACAGCTCCCCTATGAGGAAAGACTAAAGAGGTTAGGGCTGTTCAGCTTGGAGAAGAGACGGCTGAGAGGGGATATGATAGAGGTGTTTAAGCTCATGAAAGGACTTGAACAAGTTAATGTAAATCAGTTATTTTCTCTTTCAGATAATAGAAGGACCAGGGGGCACTCCATGAAGTTAGCAAGTAGCTCATTTAAAACAAATCGAAGAAAATTCTTTTCACTCAGTGCAGTTAAGCTCTGGAATTCATTGCCAGAGGATGTGGCAATGAATTCCAGCAGTTAATGTAGCTGGGTTTAAAAAAAGGTTTGGATCAGTTCCTAGAGGATAAACCCATAAACTGTTATGACGGTAATTAATAAGCAATAGTAGCTTGAGGTTTATTTAGTTAAGTATCTTTGTTAACATTATAACAATCATGCAAACAAGAAGTGTGCAAGAACAATGTTACAGTTTCTTCCCCACCCGCAACGCTAATGGTACAGGAAGCAAAATGCTCACTCAACAGGGCTGATGTTGTGCTCTTATACACCGGATCCCTAAAAGAAACGCAGGTATTACACACCTACCCCTATCCTCCCCCAACTCAACCCACCCAAGTAACAGGCAAACCAGAAAAATAAAAATAAAAAATCCTTACAAGGCGTTTACAATTAGACTTCGAGCTCTGCTAGAAAGATACAAATCCCAAACTTTCAGAAACGCAGACTTGGAATGAACGGATGAGTGACCTGCGAGGGACTCCATAAACTTCACGTTGTGAATCGTGTTTCTCCACTGCCGGAAAGAGGTCAGGGGTCTGTCCCCCCTCCAAACCAATAAAATGGAGCAAAGAATTTCTTTACCAAGGTCCTCTCACTGTCTTTCCGGACATCCTTAGGAAGGGTCCGCGTCAGGCAATAGGGAACCCACTCGCCAAAAGCGCAGAATGACAGGGCAACTCCAAGATGCAGGTGTAAAAGAGCTCCTAAGAGATTAACGTTTTAAAGAGTCTGCCGTAGGAGTAAGCTTGGCTCAGAAGGATAAAACCTTCGGGGAAAAAATGTTCTGTGAATAAATTCAGACTGCATTTCCCATAAATAACTATCACAGGACAGGACACACTTTTCATCGACTTAAAGCCGGTAAATAAATTTTGACTAGTCAATGGAAACCCCCCCCATCTAAACGCCAGCGGCCCAAGATAGACGTAATCCAAACCTCTCGGCCCAAATTCTGTAGTGCCCTCTGGATCTGAGAGAGAGAAAATCTCTCAATGTGGAAAAAAACCCGTCTAGTCTATGTGCCAAGGTTAGTGCCAAACCTGCGACGACGGGTAGAGAACGAATATAATGTCGCCATTGGACACACGAGAAAATATCCAGATCTCGCAAGCCAAAATGCATCTGCAATGTTTGGAACAGTAGGACAGACCCATCAGGGGACAACACCTACTGAAGTTGGGCGATACCTTGATTTTGCCAATATTAGAAACCCCCGAGAATGAGACCCTGGCTGAAAATCTGTGTGTTCCCCCGTAAGGGTAAAGAAGGCGTACATGAAGCAGGTAAAATGCAACCGTTTCATCAAAATCCTCCAAAGCCCATCGCAAAGTAACAGAAGCTTAGCAAGACCAGAGGGAAGGCCGTGCGGGGAAGCATGCAGTAAAAAGCGAAGGTCCAAGTTATGCACAACCGCCCTACCACGCTCAATAGAGCCGTCATACAACCCATCCCTAACGAGATGTAGAAGACAGGCCAAATTATAATCCACTAAGCCCAGGACACCCAACCCACGCTGGAGCCACGGGTTTTTCAGGCTCAACAATGCAATTCTGGGCTTCTCGGCCGCCCTTATAAGACATGAAAGCAATTTTTCCAAGGCACGAACATCCATTCGCTTTAACAAAAAGGGGCGAAGTCTGCAGCACATAAAGCCATTGGGGAAACAAAATCACGTTAACGAGATCCCTCCCAGCGATAATGGAAAATTGTGCTACACCACCAGTTCATCTTTAATATAGGTTAAGAAAGGAGAATATTAAGGGTATGAAGGTGGTCTAGGTTGTGTGATGACAATCCCCAAACATCGAAGTGAACCCCGTGTCCATTTTAAAGGAAAACGGCCCAACCCACTGTACCCAAGTCGTATCTGGAAAGACCCCAGGTCTCAGATTTATCTTGAATCAGTTTGATTCCCGAAAATTCCCCAAATATCTGAAGCTAAGGGAGCACATAAAAAAAAAAGTCCAAAGGAGCCCAGCACGATGCCGTGAATCCCATCCCCTCTGCCGGCTCTAGAGCTAAACGAAATAAGAAAAGGGGACAGAGGGCAGCCCCGTCTCGTGGACCTATGAACAGCAAAGGCTGGTGAAAGAAATCCCCATTAACTGTGAACGTGGCCAAAGGATTAGCATACAAAAAAAATGAATCCCATCCAAACAATGAAGCCCATCCAAAAAATGAAGCCCATCCAAAAAATGAATCCCATCCAAACAATGAAGCCCATCCAAACAATGAAGCCCATCCAAAAAATGAATCCCATCCAAACAATGAAGCCCATCCAAACAATGAAGCCCATCCAAAAAATGAATCCCATCCAAACAATGAAGCCCATCCAAACAATGAAGCCCATCCAAAAAATGAAGCCCATCCAAAAAATGAATCCCATCCAAACAATGAATCCCATGCAAACAATGAAGCCCATCCAAACAATGAATCCCATGCAAACAATGAATCCCATCCAAACAATGAATCCCATCCAAAAAATGAATCCCATCCAAACAATGAAGCCCATCCAAAAAATGAATCCCATGCAAACAATGAATCCCATGCAAACAATGAATCCCATGCAAACAATGAATCCCATCCAAACAATGAATCCCATGCAAACAATGAAGCCCATCCAAAAAATGAATCCCATCCAAACAATGAATCCCATCCAAACAATGAAGCCCATCCAAACAATGAATCCCATCCAAAAAATGAATCCCATCCAAACAATGAATCCCATGCAAACAATGAATCCCATCCAAACAATGAATCCCATCCAAACAATGAAGCCCATCCAAGCTCCACTGCGTCGGATGCCTCTCTCTGCATCAACGCTGAACCGCCATTAATGGCAATAGCTTTGCTAGCACAGAGTGAAATGGCAGATGACAACTTGCGAACACTCGCCGACAAAGCCTACCTGCCCCGGCCCAATGTAATCTGGCAACACCAAGGCCCAATCTATCGGCCATAATCTTTGCTAACAACTTCTGATCAACATTTAACCAGGAAATAGGCTGATAGGACACCACAGAAGCAGGGTCCCTTACCGGGTGTAGGGATAACCGTGAGGATCGCTTTGTTCTCTGCAGCCGGATATTGTGCGTCTTTGAGCAAATTAGCAAAGGTATGGATAAGTAAACGGGGGACTTCACTGACTAACATTTTATAAAATTCAGCCATAAGGTGGTAGAGAGCAAGAGAAATCACATCTTACTCCATGCCAGGCATCGTGTGACCTCCGCTTGACATCTATTTAATGTTTGGTACTTGCCAGGTACTTGTAGCCTGGATTGGCCACTGGGGAGAGGTACTGCAGAATATCACAGGGGAGATGGGGAGAGGTACTGCAGAGTATCACAGGGGAGACGGAGAGAGGCACTGCAGAGTATCACGAGAGAGGCACTGCAGAATATCACATGGGAGATAGGGAGAGGTACTGCAGAGCATCACAGGGAGACGGGGAGAGGTACTGCAGAGTATCACGAGAGAGGTACTGCAGAGTATCACAGGGGAGACGGGGAAGGTACTGCAGAGTATCACAGGGGAGACGGAGAGAGGCACTGCAGAGTATCACGAGAGAGGCACTGCTGCAGAGTATCACAGGGAGACGTTTGCTAGTTTACCTTGCACATATTTCAATGAAGACTGAATGTAGATTTCTCTCTGCCTTTTTATCTACAGAATTGGAGGAGAAAGGGCGTAAGAGAGTTTCATAGGAAGCCAGACACTGTTACAGATGGCTTACAGTTTTAATAAATATAATAGATAACTTTTCTGTTTTATTTAGAATTGGTATGTACATATAGGCCTCATATTCAGCGTCACTTAGCTGGGTAAGTGGCGCCGTCTGAATATCTGGGCACAGTCAGTAGCTGCCTCTTACCCAGCATAACTTTTTATCGGGCAAAGACGTTAGAGAGCTAAGCGAGGGTCAGAACAGGGGCATCCCAGCCGGGGCAGGGGGAGTGTCTGAGTAACTCAGCAGGATAAAGAGCCAATATTCAGCACTATCTGGCTTAGTCAGAAAGATAAGTCTAGGAATGCAAGCTAACTGTAAGAGAGATGAGTATATTATTCACTGGCACTGCTGCACCGCTGAATTTCTTGCCCAGATAACTTTATGTGACTACCTAAAGCAGCCAGATAGCAGCTAAATATCAGCTTTATGCATGCACAAATGAATATATCACATCATGCTACATGCATGGGGAGGGGAGGTCAATGGTTTGGACACTGTTATTAGCAGTCTGAGGGGGTCATGGATCTGTACAGCTGGACACTGAATGGCAGTGTGAGGGGTCATGGGTCAGTACAGCTGGACACTGAATGGCAGTGTGAGGGGGTCATGGGTCTGTACAGCTGGACACTGAATGGCAGTGTGAGGGGTCATGGGTCTGTACAGCTGGACATTGAATAGCAGTGTGAGGGGGTCATGGGTCAGTATGACTGGACATTGAATAGCAGTCTGAGGGGGTCATGGATCTGTACAGCTGGACACTGAATGGCAGTGTGAGGGGTCATGGGTCTCTGAATGGCAGTGTGAGGGGGTCATGGATCTGTCTTGCATGCACAGAATATCACTAGAGAAGATCATCATGATCTCACATTTTGCTTCCTGAACTTCCGTTACCGTCACGCTGAGATCAAACTTCTTGCATTCTTTGTCAGCCAGCAGGGCATTGTACACCGTCACAACCTTTATGAAAAAAAAAGGCGGAAGAGGCCATTACTGCAAGAAAGTTCAGTGAAAGTGCTGGGCTTAGACATTTCTTCCTTGCAACAATGAAAGGATCTGACTGGGATTTGCTGCCCAGAAACGTTCTCCACCTCCCTCAGCTTTGCAGGGTCCCGCAGGGCACTGTCTCTGCTGCTTTCCATCTAGCCCAGTCACGACTGCGGCAGTGCTCAGAGCTCACAGGGAGAGGCACTGCAGAGAATCACAGGGAGAGGTAATGCAGAGTATCACAGTGAGAGGCACTGCAGAGTATCATGGGAGAGGCACTGCAGAGCATCATGGGAGAGGCACTGCAGAGTATCACAGGGAGAGGTACTGCAGAGTATCACAGGGAGAGGTACTGCAGAGTATCATGGGAGAGGCATGGCAGAGTATCACAGGGAGAGGTACTGCAGAGTATCACAGTGAGAGGCACTGCAGAGTATCACAGGGAGAGGTACTGCAGAGTATCATGGGAGAGGCACTGCAGAGCATCACAGGGAGAGGTACTGCAGAGTATCACAGGGAGAGGCACTGCAGAGTATCACAAGGAGAGGTACTGCAGAGCTCGCAGCCTGGGTGCTGTGAGGGACTCTCCCCCTTCCTATCCCCTTACAGCATGATGCCTGGGGGTCTCCCCTTCCCTTCCACGTGATCCCCTCTCCTCTCACGCGAAGACCACGCCACATCCCCAGTGATATCTGGCCAGTAAGAGGAGAGCGGCACCTGATACCCCGATCCCAGCCCTGCTGCCTGCCCGGGAGATCTGCGTGGGGCAGAGTCGTCGAGGTAGTATGAAGAGGCAGACTCCAGAGGCCTGGCACTGGGAAGGAGGGGGGGGGGGAGGGACAAGGTGGGGAACGGGCTTCTACCCCAGACACCGGGACAAATGGGCTCTCGAGCGAGCCAGCCAGGCAGCCCCCAGCGCTACGGAGCAGGGGGTGAGGCTGCTGGGGGGGGGGGGCTCCCTCTGCGTGAGTCACAGGTTTTTTCATTGCATTTCAGGTGCTTGTACTGGATTATTCTCTGCTTTGCTTCCGCGCTTTGTCACGGTTTGCAGCGGGTTGCTGGTTACCGATCAGCTCTGCGAGCTCCCTCTGACCTCGTTTATCGGAAAGCTTAAATTCTCGCTTACCGTTAGCATTCCTTGTCCGGTGCCGCTCGCCTTCACTGTAAAGTCTTGATTCAGTTTGGTCTGGAAAGACATGGAAAAGTCCATTATTTTATTTATTTATTTAAAAAGTATTTATATACCGTTTTTTAAAAAAGAAATTTTATCAAAAACGGTTCACAGATTTAAAACCAAAAATAAAATAATCAAAATAAAATGGAATTTTTAAACTTTACATAAAAATTGGTAATAACTAGACAGAATGCTAGTATATAAGGTTATTAAAAATATAAAAAGTTTGGAACCATGGGCTTATTGTTTTGGGGGAAAAGGGGAAAAAGGGGGGGAAGGGGAACGGGAGGAGGAAGGGGAAGTGGGAGAAATAGAGCGTAAAAATTATATGAGATAAAGGGAAGAAGGGAGAAGGGTATGATAGTTGGAAACGTGTGAATGAGCAGGTATGTTGTAGTTATGTGCAACCCAATCAGACAGGAGGATTAAACCGAAAGCAAAGCTAGAGAGAGGGTGCTTTGTGGAGTTTAAGAAGAGCACAGGGCGTTTAACTTTGTGGACGATTAAGTCCTCGTGCGCCATTAAGTGAGCTGCATGGATGGCTCAGCTCTTCTCTGCCACGGGAGTGAAGCGATGAGGCAGAGGAGCAGGAAAGGCGTTCACCTTCCTGTCAGAGCCTCTGTGGGGGGCCCGACAGCGTGAGAAACCCAGTGAGAGATGACCCGGGTTCCCCCCTTTCACTTCTCTCTGGGACTCTCCCTGCGGCACAGCTGGGTGATTCGGTTTCATGGACGGGAAGGTGGGAGCCAGCACGCCGAGCTGCGAATGAAAGCGGATGGGGGCGCGCACGACATCGTCGTCAAACCTCGCCAGAGGATGCGTTTTCCAGATGTTGCACCTGCTGGGAGAGATTCATGCAATGTGTGCAATATAAGCAGGGGCTGGGCGACCGCCGTCTTACCTCTGCTGATCGCGATAACAAGGCATTCTCATAGTTTATCCTGTACTTGATGGGGACGCTGCGCCCGGGCAGTTCTATGGACACGTCCATGTTGATATCTTTTTGCCGGGGTGCATGGGTCAGATACTGAGCCAGCGACTGGTACACCATCACGGTGGCCTGTAACGTCCGAGAGAGAGAGTCAGGGCCACAGGCTCATCTTGAACGTTTTGGTCAAACAATTCTCATGCATATTGTGGCGTACTGATCTATAAAACATTTATAGACTGCACGTATCAATAGCTCTAGCTGGCTAACAAATAAAAAAGAAACACAACGGGCACAAAAGTGAAAGCTGGCCGTGTATGTAACTTAGCTAGATAGGACAAGGATTATAATACACACGTAACGTGTCACTGGATAGACAATCTCCCAGCACTGTAAGCTCTAGAAGGATTATATACACGTAATGTGTCACTGGACAGACAATCTCCCAGCCCTGTAAGCTCTAGAAGGATTATACACACGTAACGTGTCACTGGAGAGACAGACTCCCAGCACTGTAAGCTCTAGAAGGATTATATACATGTAACATGTCACTGGATAGACAATCTCCCAGCACTGTAAGCTCTAGAAGGATTATATACATGTAACATGTCACTGGATAGACAATCTCCCAGCACTGTAAGCTCTAGAAGGATTATATACACGTAATGTGTCACTGGACAGAATCTCCCAGCCCTGTAAGCTCTAGAAGGATTATACACACGTAACGTGTCACTGGATGGACAGACTCCCAGCACTGTAAGCTCTAGAAGGATTATATACATGTAACGTGTCACTGGATAGACAATCTCCCAGCCCTGTAAGCTCTAGAAGGATTATATACACGTAATGTGTCACTGGACAGACAATCTCCCAGCACTGTAAGCTCTAGAAGGATTATATACACGTAATGTGTCACTGGACAGACAATCTCCCAGCCCTGTAAGCTCTAGAAGGATTATACACACGTAACGTGTCACTGGAGAGACAGACTCCCAGCACTGTAAGCTCTAGAAGGATTATATACATGTAACATGTCACTGGATAGACAATCTCCCAGCACTGTAAGCTCTAGAAGGATTATATACATGTAACATGTCACTGGATAGACAATCTCCCAGCACTGTAAGCTCTAGAAGGATTATATACACGTAATGTGTCACTGGACAGAATCTCCCAGCCCTGTAAGCTCTAGAAGGATTATACACACGTAACGTGTCACTGGATGGACAGACTCCCAGCACTGTAAGCTCTAGAAGGATTATATACATGTAACGTGTCACTGGACAGACAATCTCCCAGCCCTGTAAGCTCTAGAAGGATTATATACACGTAATGTGTCACTGGACAGACAATCTCCCAGCCCTGTAAGCTCTAGAAGGATTATACACACGTAACATGTCACTGGAGAGACAGACTCCCAGCACTGTAAGCTCTAGAAGGATTATATACATGTAACACGTCACTGGATAGACAATCTCCCAGCCCTGTAAGCTCTAGAAGGATTATATACATGTAACATGTCACTGGATAGACAATCTCCCAGCACTGTAAGCTCTAGAAGGATTATACACACATAACGTGTCACTGGATAGACAGACTCCCAGCCCTGTAAGCTTAGAAGGATTATATACACGTAATGTGTCACTGGACAGAATCTCCCAGCCCTGTAAGCTCTAGAAGGATTATATAGATGTAACCGTGTCACTGGATAGACAGACTCCCAGCCCTGTAAGCTCTAGAAGGATTATATACACGCAATGTGTCACTGGAGAGACAGACTCCCAGCACTGTAAGCTCTAGAAGGATTAATCACATGTAACATGTCACTGGATAGACAGACTCCTAGCCCTGTAAGCTCTAGAAGGATTATATACATGTAACGCATCACTGGTTAGACAGACTCCCAGCACTTTAAGCTCTAGAAGGATTATATACATGTAACGCGTCACTGGATAGACAGTCTCCCAGCACTTTAAGCTCTAGAAGGATTATATACATGTAACGCATCACTGGATAGACAGACTCCCAGCACTTTAAGCTCTAGAAGGATTATATACATGTAACGCGTCACTGGATAGACAGACTCCCAGCACTGTAAGCTCTAGAACGATTAATCACAAGAAACGTGTCACTGGATAGACAATCTCCCAGCACTGTAAGCTCTAGGAGGATTATATACATGTAACATGTCACTGGATAGACAGACTCCCAGCACTGTAAGCTCTAGAAGGATTATACACATGTAACGCATCACTGGATAGACTGACTCCTAGCACTGTAAACTCTAGAAAGATTAATCACACATAACGCAGATTTCCCACACTGTAAGCTCTAGAAGGATTATACACACATAACGCATTACTGGATAGACAGATTCCCAGCACTGTAAGCTCTAGAAGGATTATACACATGTACGTCACTGGATAGACAGATTCCCAGGACTGTAAGCTCTTGAAGGACTATAAATACATAACGCATCACTGGATAGACAGACTCCCAGCACTGTAAGCTCTAGAGGGATTATACGCATGGACATCACTGGATAGACAGACTTCCAGCATTGTGAGCTCTAGAAGGATTATACACACGTAACGCATTGCTGCATAGACAGATACCCAGCACTGTAAGGTCTAGGATTGTACACACATAACGCATCACTGGATAGACAGACTTCCAGCATTGTAAACTCCCAGATTGTTAACTGGAAGAGGTCACTTTTGGGTCCTCACTCTAGTCAGTCAGATTTGTTCCAGAGCCTGTGGTGTGACAGAGGCCCCACTGATCTGTTTTTTTCTCTTTCTTTTTTCAGAAATAGGAACTTTTATGTTTTGTACATTCACTCACCTGAGTGGAGCCATATCCGCCTCCGTAATACCTCTGTTCTGTCAGCCACCTCACCAATGGGGCAGCCAAGTCAAACCTCTTTAGACGCAGGAGAGCGAGTAGAGCATAGGAGGTGGCTTCAATGCTGATTAAGTTAGAACTGGGATCAGCCCAGAACGTTCTACCTGAACAACAGAAAACACAGATAAAGAAAATAACCGCAGACTATTATTATTATTAATTCGATTTGATTGCCACAATTCCACTGAGATCATCATAGCAGCTGAGAAATAAAATAAATTTGCAGCCAAATAATAAGCTTATACCACAAATTAATATATAAAGCACACTACTAAACTTTAAAATGCATGCAATAAAAAAATTCCTCAAAAACAATAATAATTAAAGCACACCAAAAGAAAAATTAATAAAACCTGATAAACACCAGTGGGATGCTCTTCCGCAGCTACGGGTCTTGATAAGGAACGGCGGTGCGAAGAGAATGATCTAACCTAATCCTATTTAGGGAAGGGGGTAACTGAAGATCTGCGGGCAGCGCAGCTGAGGGGTTGGCTTGTAAGACTGTGAGAAGTTCTGGGGATGGACCTTTTGGGCAGCGTCTGAAATCCCGGGGCATAACTGAATCGTTCCTTTTTTTGCCCGAAGAGTAATTTAGTACTGAAGCTGCATAACGGCAACGTCCGTGATTAAAAAAAAACGCGCGCTGACAGTCAGGAAGGACCAAGATCTTTCCAGCCGAGGAAAATGCTTCCTTGACGGAGAAAAATTAGATGTGATGATGATTTCCCGTTGTCTGCCTTCGCAAGGAGCTATTAAACGTGGGGGTGAAAAAGCAGAGGAAGGCTGCTGAGTATTAAGAGTCATGGAAGATGTGCTCACGGATAGAGAAAGTGTCCATAGTTCAGGAACTGAAAACGAAAGCCCCCCCCCCCCCCCAGGCGTTCACTGCCGTCATCTCTGTGCTGGAAGGCGGGCAGGGGCCGGCACCCTCCGCGCCCCGGGTCAACGCACCTGTGGAAGCCTCCATCAGCTTCTCCTCGATGTTGGGTCGGTCCAGCAGCACCAGGGCGTAGGCAGTGATGGCCACCGCGTAGGGTTTGGTCAAGGAGGGGTACTGCTTCTCCAGGAAGTCGCCGGCTTTCTTCAGGCTGCCAGGCATGACCTAGGAAGACCCAAAGGGAGACGTGAAAAAGTGCTGACCCGGGGCACCTGACTGGGCCTCTGCATCCGAACACACCTCGGGGGAGCTGATGAAGCAAGGATCTTAAGAGCGTGAAGCTTTCAAGCTGTGGACACTGGGAGTAAAACACACAGTGCCTGCGTCTGCTTTAGGACGAGCCCGGGGGGGGTGAAAAGCACAGGGTGATTTGCTGCAGCCGTTTCTGCAGGTGGGATTTTGCTGGAAAAGCGCATGCAAAGGTTGGAAAATGCGATCCGCATGTCTGCTTTCTCCCGGAGCCCGGGAATGCCCTTCCTCAGATGCTGGGGGAGAGCAGACAGGCGATCAGCACGGGTACGACACGCATTCTCCTCCAGTCCTGAGACCAGGGGGGGGGAGGGGGTCCGGGGAATGGGGTAAGGGGGGACCGGGGACGGTGGTTATGGGGGGGGGGGGGAAGCACCCTTGCGAGATGCGGGAAGACCCTGGCGCCAGCAGGATGCGGGGAGGTGCGCAGGTGAAGGGCCGGGAATTACTTACATTAACCTGCTCCTGGCAGATTTCTCTGCTTTCTGCCAGCGCGATGAGCACGAAGGCCGTCAAGGAAGCTTCCGGCTCAGCACCCTTGTAACCTCCCTGGGGGGGGAAAGCAAAACGACAAGAGACATTTCAGGCAGGCTGGGAAGGCGCCGAGCGGTGGGAGAAGGTTTTTTTGGGGGTGATAAAAATGGAAAGGTAGCCACGGTAAGAGAATTTCAGTCGGACGCCCCGACTGAAATCCAAGATGACGCGACCTTTCCCCAGCCACTCACCACCATCTCCGCGTGGATGACGGGCGCGTCCTCCTGGAACAGTCCGTCCGGTTTCTGCTTCTCCAGAATAAGCCACTTCATGGCGCCGCAGAGGACCTCCAGGTCGATGGAAATCAGGTCGTAGGCCATGGAGAAGACCTTTCCTACGTAGGCGGTCAGCCTGCCAGGGTGAGAGTGGGGTCAGGAGCGCGCCTTATCCCCCTCGCTTCGTGCCCTGCCCTGCCCCCACGTCCCAGCCCGTTCACTCAGAGTCCGCCTCTCGAACACCTTCAAAGCGGGTTAATGTTCGGGGAACCGCGCCCCCCCCCCTCCCCCCCGTCACCAGGGGGGCTCACGGTCTGAGCGACCGATTCACTAGGGGCCTTTCTCCCGCCCTGCGCCTCTGGGAAAACGCCATGGGGAGGGGGACAATGAATTGACCTCCCCCGAGGTGAGAAGCAGCAGCAGTGGGACTTTATTTACCCCCTGGCTCTGGGCAGAGGAGCAGCGTTGTCAGTGCATGTGTGGGGGGGGGGGCTGCTGCTCAGACCGGAGCCTGCGTTCTGCACCGCCAGCCTGGCTCCTCCATCCAAACTTAGCTTTGACCACCAAGCACCTGCGCTCTAGAGAAGCTATTACAAAGTTTCAGGCCGCAGCCCCAGCCCCCTCTGTAAAGCAGGCTGCCTCTTTACGTTTTAATGGCAGGCCCCCGCTTATTCTCAGCAGCTTCTCTTGCATTTCATTTCTATTTTGCGTTTTATCATTTTGCCGTGATTCTCTTGTTCCCGGCCTGGAGCCGGGAAACAGGACTCTTCTAGATAAATAAATAAAATACACCTGTGAGATACTTTTGCCCTGCTTAAATGCACGGCTGCCTTATCTTTCAAAAACCTCCTAGAGGTACGGGAGTAAAGACGCAGAGTGCACACTTGGCTGTTTCCGAGAGCTGACTTAGATGCTGGAAAACATTCCCATAGCTTTGAAAACTTCATACAGACATATACTCCCCCATAGCACCTGAAAACTTAACCCTCAGATATTTCTGAGCTTCCACATCATTAGCCTGCGCTGGAAACCCTTCAGGGCAGTCTGAGGAGCACATCAGCGTATCCCTATCACGCAGCAGCAGCACCATACATACATACATATACACATACATACATATATACATATAAATATACATACATACATAAATATACATACATATGTACACATACATACATATATACATATAAATATGCATACATACATATACATACATATATATATATACATACATATATACATACATATATACATACATACATACAAGCCTACGCAGTTAGGACATATTATACAGACCTAACCCTCAGATAGAGAGAGACATCTTATGTGCATGCTGCGGTTTCCGGATATTTCTGGGCTTCCACATCATTAGCCTGTGCTGGAAACCCTTCAGGGCAGTCTGAGGAGCACATCAGCATATCCCTATCACGCAGCAGCACCGTACATACAAGCCTACGCAGATAGGACATATCATACAGACATTACCAGGTGCTTGATGCCCGTTCTTTGAAGGCTGCGTAGGAGTTGTCGGCTTTACGATAAACCAGTTGCTGCGTGTATCCTTAAAAAAATAAAAGCAGTATTATATTCAAAATTGTGCTGAGAAGGAGCTGACGGTGAGGAAGACAGGGTGTATTAGGATTAGGCAGCGAGAACCCAAGTCACTTAGATGTACGTGTCGGGGACTCAGAGCAGGCGTCATGATTTATAGCTTAGACCTGCGCATGTCTGTGTACTGTACACAGTATAAATCCTCTTCCTCAGACCCAGTTACTCAGGACTATAATGTTCGACCGGTCACCTCTGACCGTCCACACTCACCCTGGATGCCGCTGACCCTCCCTGACACTCCTGGACCTCTGCATAGTGGGAGAACCACTGTGGCTAGCTCACGTGTGCAAGACATGGAGGCTTCTCACGGGCCTCGTGACAGCCGCACGGGAGGATGACGTTAGTGTGGGCCTGGGGATTTAAACCCCCAGCCTCTCTCCTCGACACTGCCTCCTCCTCCTGCACTGCAGTGCATGCTGCTACCTCTCTCTGCCTCATCTCGTTTCCACACAGCGTCATTGCCTACCTGCCTTGCCCTGCCTCTCTGTAGGCTTGCTCTGTCCACCTGCCTGTGTCGTGGGCCCCCTGGTGTCTTGCTTGTTGTGTCCATCTGTCCGTGGCTCATTCCTGCTACTGACCTCTGCTACTGACACTGACCACTCTCTTCTGGACTGCTGCCATCCATGACTGCTACTGCTGTCTCAACTCTGTATGAGAGCTACTTGCAGGACTCTCGCCTAAATGTCTATCAGTCCCTCAGCTCCTGCTCCCAGCCTGAGAATCAGGTGATACAGGAAGGAAGGAGCTCTGCCTATCAGTCCCTCAGTGCAAGAAAACGAGGGTATAGCTGGATGCTTAGATTGGATAACGATAATTAAAGATCAGAAGCCGTCAATTCCAAAGTATTAAGGGAAAGGTAATTCAATAAACAGAGGCAGATGGTTGCACAAGGATGGTCATAAAAGTTATCGAAGAGGCCTGGGTAGTCAACCAGCAGCGACGGCAGTCAACCAGAAACCAAGAACCAGCGCTAGAGCTAAAATCCAGTGTCCACAGATGGCCGGCAAAGATACGTACAGAGCGTAATCCATCAGAGCAACGTAGGAGCCCTACAGCCACAAGTTGTACTTCTTGTACAAACAGCACAGCTCCCGTAGAGACAAACTACATATCATCTGTGCACTGATTCACGTTTTCTATCGCCTGGAGAAAAAAGATATGTTACTTTAAAAAGAGCATTACCCTGCTGGATATATTTGATGCACTCGGTTCTGCGATTCACGCCAAGCTTTTCCCACTGCCCCGTGTTGTCCAGGTAATGTGCAGTTATGACCGCCGGGGTCATGGAGATCATGTTCTGCTCCCCACAGCCGGAGGGAACTTGAATGAGGTGCTTCAGGTTAGTCCCGTCGATGGAGTTCTCAACCATCAGCGTGACCGGGCTTCCTGTTTAATGGATGGAAAAGAAATCAGATAAATTACTGCGAGCGGTGAAGCGAGCGGTTATAAATACATTTTTTTTCAAAACGATTATTGCCACAGTGAATCCTCAAAAATTCAAGAGCAATGAAAAAGGTGACGGAATGGACTGTCGGTGGAGGGGCCGGTGACAAAAACCAGAACAGAATTCAAGAAAACCCGGGCTGAGCAGCGAGGATCTCTAGCGGCAAGATGATGTGAAGACCAGGAACATCTCAGGTCTCTGGCACGAGATAGAGAGAACTGAATCAGCCTAATCCTCCTTGCCTGCTCTCGTATTCTACAAGAGAGCTAGGAAAAGAATTGCAAACAGTCCACCCATCACTCCTCCTTGGGCAGAGGCCAGGGGAGAAGTGATAAAACAAATGGGAAGAGAGAGGAAGGCACAGTTTAGCATAGGTTAGTCAAGTTCGTATCATCAGCCCAGCAGAAACCAAATGGATTGGGGTCCTGACAGGTTGGACGGGGCTGGGCACTTCCCAGAAAAGGCCTGGGGACCTAGGGATCTGAATATTAAGGCAACAGCCTCACTAGTGTTTTCGATTATTACAAAGCTAGATGCTGACGACATGTGGGGAGGAGGGGAAGGCATGGGTGCTGGATTAAATATGGGATCTTGTCCGCTCTTCTACTCTGTTTTCTCTTCCTGATTGGTTCTTTGTCATTCAAAGTGATGCGGATAAGGAGTGATATCCTACAGTCAGTCATACTGCTACTGCTAGCAGCTGAGAGATTTTCCATGGGGAGATTGACTTGGATAAGATCCTACAGGCGGTCATGCTAATAGAGCTAGCAGCTGGGAGATATCCTGGGGAGATATTGACTTGGATAAGGAGAGAGATCCTACAGGAGATCCATGCTTATAGAGCTAGCAGCTGGGAGATATCCCTGGGGCGATATTGACTTGGATAAGGAGAGAGACCCTACAGGAGGTCCATGCTTATAGAGCTAGCAGCTGGGAGATATCCCTGGGGAGAGACTGACTTGGATAAGAAGAGAGATCCTACAGGAGATCCATGCTTATAGAGCTAGCAGCTGGGAGATATCCCTGGGGAGATATTGACTTGGATAAGGAAATGAGATCCTACAGACGGTCATGCTTATAGAGCTAGCAGCTGGGAGATATCCCTGGGGAGAGATTGACTTGGATAAGGAGAGAGATCCTACAAGTGGTCATCCTTATAGAGCTAGCAGCTGGGAGATATACCTGAGGAGAGATTGACTTGGATAAGAAGAGAGATCCTACAGGAGATCCATGCTTATAGAGCTAGCAGCTGGGAGATATCCCTGGGGAGATATTGACTTGGATAAGGAAATGAGATCCTACAGACGGTCATGCTTATAGAGCTAGCAGCTGGGAGATATCCCTGGGGAGAGATTGACTTGGATAAGGAGAGAGGCCCTACAGGAGGTCCATGCTTATAGAGCTAGCAGCTGGGAGATATCCCTGGGGAGAGATTGACTTGGATAAGGAGAGAGATCCTACAGGAGGTCCATGCTTATAGAGCTAGCAGTTTGGAGAGATCCCGAGGGATGTGTCAATTGGTCTTTTTCTGCTGTAATCTGCTATGGAGCGAAACCTCCCCCGTGCTTTCTTTCAGTTAGCTAAGGGAAATTATCGGGCACTGGGATTTCTCCTGCTCCCTGCGAGGATGTAGCTGGGAGGCTCTTACCCTGCACGCTGACGATGGTCTCGGTTTCTGTTTTTGGAACGATATCTTTCAGTTGCGGTGCAGTGATTTTCTCCACTTGGACTCCATCTGAAAGAGAAGAGGACGGCACTTTAGCGAGGGTCTTAAGACACCGACGTGGTCACCAGCTTGGCTCCCGAGGATATGGATTTTAGATTTAATTTCTCGCCTGACCCTGCAGGGCTTTGTGACGCTAAGGGCCATGACCCGAGCATGCAGACAAGGAATGGCTCCCTCCTTCCAGGCCCAGTGCTAGTGTCCCATCCCCCCCACCCGAGCAGATGCAGGAGTGACGTCACCAGAAATCCAGGTGTGCACCACAAAGATTCCAGAAGATATTCTTCAGGTTTGGGCAAAACTCTTCCCATCCCTCCAGAATTTCTTCTGGGTGTCTTGTAAATAGTCTGTCGCCATTTGAAGATGTGTGCAATGCGCAGCTGTCTCTGGCCACCGTCCTGAAAAAATCAGGCGACGTCTTCTCTTTCTCCACTTGGTGTGTTTTATGCTCCCTGACTGGGCTGGGCAATTTCAAAAGGGGTTTTTTTTTTTTTCCCTAGCTAAATTCCCCAGGCCTCAAAAATTGCTCTGCGCTGAGAGCCAGGCCTGGATTTAGCTGTCAGCAACTGCCCAGGCAGCAAGAAATGTTGGAGGTCAAAGAGGAGCCTGGATCCTGGCCTGCTTAAGAGCCAAGGGCTGGCACAGCTTCCACCGTGACCCCCCCCTGCCTAGGGGGCGCCAGTTTCTTAAATCCGGTCCTGCTCTGTGACCTCCCAGCGTGCAAATCTCAGGGGCAGGACCGGGGGAGGCAGAGCACGCACGGGGCATTTCATGTGCAGGGAGTTTTCCCTTCTGAAAACGGTCCCTGCGGCTCTGGCAAACGTCCTCAGCAAATTCAAAACTGCCCCCGGGACTGAATTTTCCAAATGGATTGAACCCAGCTGACAGCACCCAGGCCCTTCCACAGCACGTGCACACCTTCAGCCCCGGCTGCAAGGACGACTTCCCTCCCCTGTGATTAGGCAGAGGGTGAAAAAAATAACATGCAGGCCCTCGCACCCACTGGGAACAAACTTTCCTTTAAACCCTGGTGTCTGTTTCTAAATTGCCTGACGAGTCTCGGCCCTTTCCTGCATCTAAACTCTCAGGCAGGTAGATCTTTAGCTCACAGCACACACCTTGTCCTTTCTCGACTGGATCCAAGGCAACAGCTTTTATTGTTTTTGATATTTTCATTCCTTCTGCCTAAAAGAAAGAGAAAGAAGAGGAATAAAAGAAAAAACACCTTCCATGGGGGCAGGGGAGATGCCTGAGAAGTGTGAGCAGGAATAGACACCAGAAGCAATCAGTGCCGCAGGACAGTGACCTCACAGTCAGTCGGGATTCCTGGATAACCACAATGTCTACGCATGAGACAGATTTCCCATATACTGCCTCAATCATATGCAAATCTATCTCATACATACTCATTGTGAATATCCTGAAATGCAGACTGGCTGGAGAATTCTCCGGGATGAGATTGGGGCTACAGCTCTAGAGATGACGGATCTTCTGGGACGAGGTAAAGGTCTACAGCTCTAGAGATGACGGATCTTCTGGGACGAGGTTAAGGTCTACAGCTCTAGAGATGGAGGATCTTCTGGGACGAGGTTAAGGTCTACAGCTCTAGAGATGGAGGATCTTCTGGGACGAGGTTAAGGTCTACAGCTCTAGAGATGGAGGATCTTCTGGGACGAGGTTAAGGTCTACAGCTCTAGAGATGGAGGATCTTCTGGGACGAGGTTAAGCTCTACAGCTCTAGACATGGAGGATCTTCTGGGACGAGGTTAAGCTGTACAGCTCTAGAAGTGGAGGATCCTCTGGACAAGGTTGGGGACTAGAGCTCTAGAGATGGAGAATCATAAGGACTACAGTTCTAGAAGTGGAGGATTCTCTGAAAGAGGTTGGGGACTAGAGCTCTAGAAAGACAATTTGCAAAGTCATTTCCCCAGTAAACTGGCCTAGCTGAAAGCTACCCTCCTCAATCCAGCTACAAATATGTATGGAGTTGTTCCAGATCCCATGTACTGTTAGACAGATTAAAGAGAGACATTTCTGGGGATGTGTTTAGGATGGGGAAGGAAAACAATACTTATATATTTGATCATTTGATTTTCAAAACTGCAGGTGCACATTTTCACCCCGCAAGCAGCCGTATGCACAAATAGGAGATACAATCAGTTTTAGTGTGCAGACTCTATGATCACTAATTGTCACCAAGGAACTACCTGAATAATTTCTCTTGGAAAATTAGTGACAGAGTGCGCAAGGTAAAAGCACCCACGTGCTTTACAAAAACCTTGGGTCATAGCACATTGGTCCCTAAAATAGTGGATCGACCCTGTCACCCGATATCCCAGACACAGGACTTCTGGGATGAAGGATGATCGCGTTGCTCAAACCTCTAGTCAATCAGGTTTTCAGCTACCCCTAATGAGTCGGCATTAGTTATCTGCAAACGTCTGCAGCCCTGGCCTTAACTTTTAGTCCTATTGGATGGATGGGCTCTGCAGCGGAGGCAGAGCCGGATTTAAGTTGCCAGTGCCTATAGGCAATGTGGGGAAGGGTTTGTCTGTATCTCCCCCTCCCCCCCCCCCCACGGGACAGAAGGCAATTCTTTTCCCATGCCAGCGCTCAAATACTTCTCCCATGGCATCCCCTCTGTGTCGTGGCACTGGTCCCACCACAGAAGCAGGAGCAGCAAGCAGAGCCGGAAAATTCAGTGCGGAGCCTCCTGCAACCTTCAGGGCGGTCACTGGCCGTGCCACTAACCTCGCCCCCCTCTTCCCTGTGGAAGGCACTGGGGGTGTCGCAGATGCCAGCGCCTGTGCCCAGTTTCCTGGCTCTGCTTGCTGAAGCTGCTTCTGGTGTGGGGCCGCTGCGTGACACAGAGGGTACGGGGGAGTGACGTTAGACGTGGCAGGACTAGAGTTACGTTCAGGAAAGGAATTAACCGTATTCAACGTGTTTTGCGGTATCGTTTTAAACGAAGGTCCAAAAAAAACCCCAACAAACGGGAAACTGATCCAATATTGCAGTATCGAGCAAGACAAGAGGATCAGTGAACACCAGGGGTTCTGTATTTAGCACAGAACAACCACCTTTCCGGTCTGCATGGGAGCAAGAAGTTGTTTTTAGTTTGGCAGGACAGCGTTTTTTCACACTCGGTGCTTTATGCCTCTATTTTCAAATGTGTCTGGCTCCATCCACATTCCCGTATGCCGTATTTATTATTTATTTTTTTAAGTCATTCCTTTTTATATATATATATTTTTTAAAAGTTATTCTTCATGTCTGATTTTTTCTGCATTAAATGCAGCGGGACAAAATCAACATGACAGCACTTTTATGGTTAATTGCTTCATGAAGATATAGTAGTAGTATATGTTATTTTATTTTTTTTTGTTTTACATTAAGCCCCTGTCTGCATGTCAGTATCTTAATGATTAGTTGTTTCAGTGCACTTCTTTTTTAACTCTAGATAGACAACCATGTGATTCTTTGTTTCAAATTTTTACTTTGTCTCAGTAACTGGTTACAATGTATTATAATATTACAATACTCAATGTTTGTCTTGAAGGTAATTGTTTAAGCATTTCTTAAGAGGCTGAACACCACCGGCAATACACATAATAGGTATATCAAAGTTGTTCAATCATATATGGATTTATATATGGGCACGTATGTAGTCATGTTTTTTTAATCTTTTGACACTTTTATATAAGGAGTATCTCTTTAGCTATTCTAGTTAACTAATTAGACCATGATAGAATGTAGGTGTCATTCAGTGTTGTCTTGCGTTAATAATTATGTTTGTGGTTTTGATTTTATATAATTTATATAATTTCAATATCTATGTTTGGTGTATATGTTTTTATTCACATTTATACGTTTTAATACGTGATTATATTTGTTTTGTTCTGTCAGCCCCTGAAGCAGCTCAAAGAGCGAAACTCGGCCTGAGTCGGGCTTCTTATGATGTTCTGTGCTAAATATTAAAGAACTCCTGGTGTTCACTGATCCTCTTGTCTTGGTCATTTTAAATGAATGCACATCCCTATCGAACAAGTCTTGTGTTGGATCCTCCAGAACCTCTCTGAGCTTCCTCAGCATCCAACTGCATTTAACAATCTTCAGCAGCAAACTTTACAAACTTACATCCTCCAGCTGGGTCAGCGTTGGGACGTTATAGCACACGCCCCAGAATCCAATGCAAGCGCCTGTCCCAGAATCCAATGCAAGCGCGTGCCCCAGAATCCAATGCAAGCGCCTGTCCCAGAATCCAATGCAAGCGCGTGCCCCAGAATCCAATGCAAGCGCCTGTCCCAGAATCCAATGCAAGCGCGTGCCCCAGAATCCAATGCAAGCGCCTGTCCCAGAATCCAATGCAAGCGCCTGCCCCAGAATCCAATGCAAGCGCCTGTCCCAAAATCCAATGCAAGCGCCTGTCCCAGAATCCAATGCAAGCGCCTGCCCCAGAATCCAATGCAAGCACCTGTCCCAGAATCCAATGCAAGCGCCTGCCCCAGAATCCAATGCAAGCGCCTGCCCCAGAATCCAATGCAAGCGCCTGTCCCAAAATCCAATGCAAGCGCCTGTCCCAGAATCCAATGCAAGCGCCTGCCCCAGAATCCAATGCAAGCGCCTGCCCCAGAATCCAATGCCAGCGCGTGCCCCAGAATCCAATGCAAGCGCCTACCCCAGAATCCAATGCAAGCGCCTGCCCCAGAATCCAATGCAAGCGCCTACCCCAGAATCCAATGCAAGCACCTGCCCCAGAATCCAATGCAAGCGCCTGCCCCAGAATCCAATGCAAGCGCCTGTCCCAGAATCCAATGCAAGCGCCTGTCCCAGAATCCAATGCAAGCGCCTGCCCCAGAATCCAATGCCAGCGCCTGCCCCAGAATCCAATGCAAGCGCCTGCCCCAGAATCCAATGCCAGCGCGTGCCCCAGAATCCAATGCAAGCGCCTGCCCCAGAATCCAATGCAAGCGCCTGCCCCAGAATCCAATGCAAGCACCTGCCCCAGAATCCAATGCAAGCGCCTGCCCCAGAATCCAATGCCAGCGCGTGCCCCAGAATCCAATGCAAGCGCCTGCCCCAGAATCCAATGCAAGCGCCTACCCCAGAATACCTGTCGCATCATTTCTAATACTTGGGCTACTTACCACAACCTTCAGCGGTTTCTTCACACCATCACTAAGTAAACTACCATACACCGCAGCCTTCACTTCAATTTCATGGGTCCCTAGATGCAGAGGGACGATGATATAAGGTATAACACGGGAGGATTGCTGTTTCATGTCGAATTCTTGCCTAAATTTTTTTCTTGCAGTGGAAGCACTACAGAAGGCTTCATTGTACATCAAATCCACTCGAACCTGCAGAGAAAACGGAGAGAGAGAGAAAGTGAGAATTGTTAGACAAGAACTCTGCAGACGAAAGACCTTTAAGGTGGGTGTGGTGCAATCCAAAGAGAAATCCGATTCCCACAAGGAAACTAAGTGAGATCAATCCCGGTAAAAGCTGAACCTATTGAAAACACCTTCTCTTAGTTACTGCAAATAAACTGGCGATCTGCTCTACAGACTGAATCTGGGATTAAATAGTTAGAAAGGCAGGCAAAAAACAGAGGTTTGTGTGTTTCCATCAAGCCCTCATCCTGTACATAAGAACATAAGAAGTGCCGGGTCACACCCAGGACCCATCGAGCCCCTCATCCCGTACATAAGAACATAAGAAGTGCCGGGTCACACCCAGGACCCATCGAGCCCCTCATCCCGTACATAAGAACATAAGAAGTGCCGGGTCACACCCAGGACCCATCGAGCCCCTCATCCTGTACATAAGAACATAAGAAGTGCCGGGTCACACCCAGGACCCATCGAGCCCCTCATCCTGTACATAAGAACATAAGAAGTGCCGGGTCACACCCAGGACCCATCGAGCCCCTCATCCCGTACATAAGAACATGAGAAGTGCCGTGCCGGGTCACACCCAGGACCCATCGAGCCCCTCATCCTGTACATAAGAACATAAGAAGTGCCGGGTCACACCCAGGACCCATCGAGCCCCTCATCCCGTACATAAGAACATAAGAAGTGCCGGGTCACACCCAGGACCCATCGAGCCCCTCATCCCGTACATAAGAACATAAGAAGTGCCGGGTCACACCCAGGACCCATCGAGCCCCTCATCCCGTACATAAGAACATAAGAAGTGCCGGGTCACACCCAGGACCCATCGAGCCCCTCATCCCGTACATAAGAACATAAGAAGTGCCGGGTCACACCCAGGATCCATCGAGCCCCTCATCCCGTACATAAGAACATAAGAAGTGCCGGGTCACACCCAGGACCCATCGAGCCCCTCATCCCGTACATAAGAACATAAGAAGTGCCGGGTCACACCCAGGACCCATCGAGCCCCTCATCCCGTACATAAGAACATAAGAAGTGCCGGGTCACACCCAGGACCCATCGAGCCCCTCATCCCGTACATAAGAACATAAGAAGTGCCGGGTCACACCCAGGACCCATCGAGCCCCTCATCCCGTACATAAGAACATAAGAAGTGCCGGGTCACACCCAGGATCCATCGAGCCCCTCATCCCGTACATAAGAACATAAGAAGTGCCGGGTCACACCCAGGACCCATCGAGCCCCTCATCCTGTACATAAGAACATTGGAAGTCCAGTGCGGGCTCAGACCCAAGGCCTATTAAGCCCAACATCCTGTCTCTGACAATGGTCAATTTGGGTCTTTGGAAATATCTGTAAGATCTAAAATAGTGACATCCATTCCCTGTTGCAATCTCTAAGTCTACCTGGTTAGTATTGTATAATGGGCCTGTCCCTCAAGACACTTGTGTAAACCATTTTTGATCTTAGCTATACCACTAGCCTTGAACACACCACCCAGCAGCAGATTTCACAGTTTAACTGTGCGTTGACTTAAACGATACTTTCTTAGATCTGCTTTCCTTTCATGGTGCGAGTCCCTAGTCTCAGTTCTATTTCATAGATTATTTCTCTCTTCCTCCATGAAATGGTACTAATCAAAGACAGTTCCACAGATAAAACAGTGTTTGCCCCACAGAAATGAGCTCTTTGCATATTGCCCACCCTCAATGTTAGGGAAATTACTTTCATTGCATAACGCGTGCACCATTGCACACATTGTGGGGGTATTCCTGGGGGTGCGGAGATAGGATGGAGAATGCAACAACCCGCATAGTTTTGCGTTTCTAAAACCACGTGCATTGTTTCGGAGGCGGGGGAAAGCGCTCTTTTCCGTGTGGCTGCGTATTTTCCCTTTCAGAAGTGGTGCAAAGCAGCTGCATAATTTTGAAATTTGTGGCTGGTACGAGGAAACCCAAGGCGAGTCACGCGTACTCTAATTTCATGCTGTGCGTAATTGTAGAGCACGGCTCGGATCTCCACTTGTTCATTCCGCACAACGGAGTAAGGCACTCGGAGGTCAATGAAGAAAGTCTTCAGGACCGTGATTTCGTAGGGATCGGCCACACAGATACCTAAATGGAGAAAGGAGGAAACACAGTCACAAATCCATCTGGGAATGCATCACGCCTAGCATGGCCGGGCACAGATCTCCCACTACGTGAAGTGAGCAGTTGCCTAGGGGCATGTCTTGTCCACCCTACCTTCTCCCATGTCTAGGGTACATCCAACCCTGAGCATGGCGAGCCACCTCAGAGGAAGCTAAAACCATGGGGCATGTTTGCTCTTTCTCTTATTGTTTTCTATTTACAATTCCTTTATTAAGAAAATGTTGAAAATTACAATTTAGGAAAAGCAAGGAGAGCAAATCTTCCATAAAATAAAACAGTATACACGATCTACCTTGTTTTTACATTACATCATAATATCCAATCCTCTTGCTCTGTCTCTTTCAACAGCTACTCTTCCTCTCGCGCCTTCGTTACATAATCTACAGACGCAGCCTGGGCAGGAGATTTGGAAACCTGCAGCACCTCGGTAGCAGATTCTCACACCTTCGCAACGTGTGAGTCCGTGTAATTTGTTTTATTTGGGGGGGGGGGGATTGCATGGAGAGGGGAAACTGCTGCGGGGGAGGAGAGGATGAAGGGTTTCCGGGTCAGGGAAGAAGGAGAGAGGATCAGGGATGGGGAGAAAGATTCAGGGTAGAGAGGGGGAGGAAGGGGTTTTTAGGATCTTGAGGATATCGAATGGGGCAGGAGGAAGGCATCGCTTTCCCAGCTGCCCCATACAATCCCCACTTCCTACCCTTGGTTCTCTCTTCCCACCCCCAGTTCTTTCCTCCCTCCATGCCAGATGCCCTCTCTCTCATTCCCCCATCCCAAGTGTCCATATACAGCCACTCACGTTCCCCCCCTCGCCCCATGCTGATCAGACCAGCAGTAGGTGGCGAGTGCTGGTGCCTTGGGTCCTCCTCCTCCTCCTCTTCT
Organism: Rhinatrema bivittatum; assembly: GCF_901001135.1. Taxonomy (NCBI): domain Eukaryota; kingdom Metazoa; phylum Chordata; class Amphibia; order Gymnophiona; family Rhinatrematidae; genus Rhinatrema; species Rhinatrema bivittatum. The sequence goes on along the minus strand of NW_021820801.1, from coordinate 13,074 downwards.
GCCACCAAGGGCATCACAAGAGCTTCGAACCCCATGGGACACTGAGAGTGCTGAGTGATTCACAAGAGCAGAGGAGGTGGACGCGACCTAAGGCACCATCATCACCCTCCGTCATCTACTGCCGGTGCAGGAAGGGGGAGTGGGACCTGCAAACGCGAGTGGCCAGCCGGCTCTGCTTCTGACTCGGGCTCGGGTTTCATGGCAAGGGCCAGATTTTACAGCCCAGGGCACTCACCTTTGCCTTCTGAGAGGCTCACAGCTAGGACCTCCCAGGTGGTGATGGAATCCTTCAGGAAAACGTTCAAGGTTTTAGTAGAAAGCCTTAAATGAAATGAAGAGGCAATGAATCTTTAGTGATGTCAGATAAAAGAAGTGCCAAGCACGGCGCCAGAAGCGTGAACTGCGCATCCTCACCCGTCCTTATCCGGCGGATCAATCAGGTGCTCCACTCTCCAGAACCAGCTCTCGGGGAACTCCGAACGGGACATGATGTCTCCTTCCGCCATGTATCCCTCGTCAACGTCACCTAAGGGCGCACGAGTTTCAGAGACGCATCAGGCCAAACCTGCCTTTACGTTCTCCAAAGGTTTTCCTACCAAAGATGGCCCCCCAGTTCTACCTACTTCGTCCCAGGATTGTTTCGCCGCGTTTCTTCTCCTCCCGCACTTTCTGGATGTGGGTGCAGCAGTCCAGGAAGGCGGCGACACACTCGGCACCCTCCTGGATGTACTTGGCGCGTTTCTCGCAGCTGTAGCCCATGATGTTCTCTTGCATGCCGTCTTCGCAGCACTTCTTCTGTCTGTCCTTGTACGAGGATGCTGGAATCAACAATCATCAGATAATATAGTGCCTGCTAGCAACCCTTCCTTCCAGGACCTGACTAGCTGTCTGCACATTTTTTTTTTATCCATGTCAGCAACAATTTTTTTTTTAAACCAACAATTTTTGACCACCAGTATTAGCGTAACTTTTCTGTAAATAGCACAGAGGAAAATTTATGTGAGCAAACGTGTAAAGCGCATGAGCGATGCTGCGAAATATATTATGAATGATCGCTCACGTGCTCAGCTTAGAGGGAACTATCCCTGCTAGTATCTTGTTATTATTCAAATGAATTGGGCAAGGGAGGAGCATTCCTTGCATAGGATTGGAGATGGTCTTAAGAGATGGTGTGGGCTTTAAAATGGTCAGTAAATGAGAGAGCAATTAGTCTGGCTAAGTTAGATTTTATAGGGTCCTAACAAGAAAGTGACCATGAGAAATCTAATATGAGCACTCACTGCTATCTATCCAACCTGGAGGAAGTTCATTAAAACATTTATAGTGGATATTGAGCCAGATTGAAAACTTTAGAACACCATTGGGCTAACTCAAAAGATCTAAGCATGTCATTTTTAACAATTAGGCACCTAGATCTGGAAAACTTAGTGACATTGTAACATAGTAATGATGAATGCAGAAAAGGTCCAGAAGGAGCATATCCAGTATCCCCAGCAAGCTTCTTATGGTAGTATCTGCCACTCTGTGCAGGATCTCTCCGTGTTTCTCTCCAGGATAGTAACTGCTGCTCCATGCACTTATGATAAGAGCAGTAACATAAGAACATAAGAAAATGCCATACTGGGTCAGACCAAGGGTCCATCAAGCCCAGCATCCTGTTTCCAACAGTGGCCAATCCAGGCCATAAGAACCTGGCAAGTACCCAAACACTAAGTCTATTCCATGTTACCATTGCTAATGGCAGTGGCTATTCTCTAAGTGAACCTAATAGCAGGTAATGGACTTCTCCTCCAAGAACTTATCCAATCCTTTTTTAAACCCAGCTACACTAACTGCACTAACCACATCCTCTGGCAACAAATTCCATTTGCAATCCATTTGCAATCAAAGCCATGCAACTGTCAAACCCATAGCAATTTAGCGCCCGCAACATCTTTCTGGGTGAGGAGCTTTCTTGATAATTCAGACACAGCTGCTTGACGTTGTTCGCTTTGGGACTTGACTATGGAAGGCATCCTGTGCTTTCCCCCCTATGTCTGCATGTCAGGACCCCCAGACGTTGATAGTCTGACTCCACCCTCCTCCAGCTGCAGGCAAAGCGAGGAAGGATGTTATGTACTAATCCCCAGAGGACGGAGTGAGGTTAAGGTGCTCTGTGCTGATTTCCAGAGGTGGGCACCTAAACTTAGGTAAACAGTGGCAAAGGAAAATGTTGGCGTTTTATTTAGACTCCTATAATAATCAGATGGGAGAGAGAATCATCTAAACAAAGGGCTCTAAGAGGTAACTTTACAAAGGGTTTAACCCTCCTAACTTTCAGCTCGATCCAGTAAAGTGTGCTCCGTCGGAGCGCACTGTCACCCTGCTCTGGACGCGTGTTTTCCCTTACCCCTTATTCAGTAAGGGGAGGAAAACACGCGGCCCGCCCGCGGCACCTAATAGCGCCCTCAACATGCAAATGCATGTTGATGGCCCTATTAGGTATTCCCTAGCGATCCAGTAAGTAAAATGTGCAGCCAAGCCGCACATTTTACTCTAAGAAATTAGTGCCGCCCAAAGGTCGGCGCTAATTTCTTCCGGAGCCAGGGAAGTGCACAGAAAAGCAGTAAAAACTGCTTTTCTGTGCACCCTCCGACTTAATATCATAGCGATATTAAGTCGGAGGTCCCCAAAAGTAAAAAAAAGTAAAAAAAAAAATAAAAAAAAATTTTGAATTCGGCCCGCGGCTGTCGGGCCGAAAACCGGACGCTCAATTTTGCCGGCGTCCGGTTTCCGAGCCCGTGGCTGTCAGCGGGCTCGAGAACCGACGCCGGCAAAATTGAGCGTCGGCTGTCAAACCCGCTGACAGCCGCCGCTCCTGACAAAAAGGAGGCGCTAGGGACGCGCTAGTGTCCCTAGCGCCTCCTTTTCCCCGTTTGCACCGCGTCGCCTCATTTAAATACTGGATAGCGCGCACCGGCGAGGGGCCGGTGCGCGCGCCGGGAGAGCGGGCGTTCGTCCGCTCTCCCGCGGACTTTACTGGATCGAGCTGTTTGGGATTTGACCCTTTTGAAAGTTTACAAGGGATGACTGCTAACATCTAGGCTTCTAGTTTCACAGGAGGATCCTGCAAAGTATTAGGGAAGAGAGGGTGGAAGTTAGATGTGTAGCGTTGGTTTTCAGCAAATGGAAGTCTAAGTTTAGGTTGCTAAATTTATTCTCACCTGAAAAGAAGTGCCTAACCTCGGAGCTGAAATGTAGGAGCTCAGCGTATTTTGAATCTCAGCCTCTATGTTCTGTTCAGGACAGGTGCAGCATGGGCAGCAGCAGTGCAAGCCGCACACTCACACACATGGCCTGTGCACAGCCATGAACTGATTCTTTCTATTTCTTTCTAACACTCACCTTTACTAGCCTTAGCCTCAATAAGCTGGACTGAGCGTCGCCTACGTTTTCCAGGCTGTGGACATGATGGATCTGCAAAGAAATAACAATGATACATCATTTCAGAGGGAGGCATGGGACTGGCATATCTGGCTCTGAGTGATAGACACAGACTTTCTTACATAGGAGGTTCTGAGTCACGAGTCACATGTATCTGTGTATCCTCATGCATGCACTCTTAGATAGGAGGTTCTGAGTCACGAGTCACATGTATCTGTGTACCCTCGTGCATGCACTCTTAGATAGGAGGTTCTGAGTCACGAGTCACATGTATCTGTGTATCCTCATGCATGCACTCTTAGATAGGAGGTTCTGAGTCACGAGTCACATGTATCTGTGTATCCTCGTGTATGCACTCTTAGATAGGAGGTTCTGAGTCACGAGTCACATGTATCTGTGTATCCTCGTGTATGCACTCTTAGATAGGAGGTTCTGAGTCACGAGTCACATGTATCTGTGTATCCTCATGCATGCACTCTTAGATAGGAGGTTCTGAGTCACGAGTCACATGTATCTGTGTATCCTCGTGTATGCACTCTTAGATAGGAGGTTCTGAGTCACGAGTCACATGTATCTGTGTATCCTCGTGTATGCACTCTTAGATAGGAGGTTCTGAGTCACGAGTCACATGTATCTGTGTATCCTCGTGCATGCACTCTTAGATAGGAGGTTCTGAGTCACGAGTCACATGTATCTGTGTATCCTCGTGCATGCACTCTTAGATAGGAGGTTCTGAGTCACGAGTCACATGTATCTGTGTACCCTCGTGCATGCACTCTTAGATAGGAGGTTCTGAGTCACGAGTCACATGTATCTGTGTACCCTCGTGCATGCACTCTTAGATAGGAGGTTCTGAGTCACGAGTCACATGTATCTGTGTACCCTCGTGCATGCACTCTTAGATAGGAGGTTCTGAGTCACGAGTCACATATATCTGTGTATCCTCGTGCATGCACTCTTAGATAGGAGGTTCTGAGTCACGAGTTACATATATCTGTGTACCCTCGTGCATGCACTCTTAGATAGGAGGTTCTGAGTCACGAGTCACATGTATCTGTGTACCCTCGTGCATGCACTCTTAGATAGGAGGTTCTGAGTCACGAGTCACATGTATCTGTGTACCCTCGTGCATGCACTCTTAGATAGGAGGTTCTGAGTCACGAGTCACATGTATCTGTGTACCCTCGTGCATGCACTCTTAGATAGGAGGTTCTGAGTCACGAGTCACATATATCTGTGTATCCTCGTGCATGCACTCTTAGATAGGAGGTTCTGAGTCACGAGTTACATATATCTGTGTATCCTTGTGCATGCACTTTCTCTTTGATAGGAAGTTCTGTGTCATGAGTTATATAGAGTATCTCTTTGTGCTTCTGCACAAACTTCCTTCCTTTGGTAGTTAGTACTTGCCAGGTTCTTATGGCCTGGATTGGCCACTGTTGGAAACAGGACACTGGACTTGAAGGACCCTTGGTCTGACCCATTATGGTATGTTCATATGTTCTTACTATGATACCTGATCTCTGAGGGGTTGAAATCTGAAAATTTGTTTCCAGAGCTAGTCCAGCATCATTAAACACCCCAACATGGTTCATTCCACTTCCTGGCGTGCAGCCAATGTCATTCTTCTCCACAGCATCCAATACCTGCAAAAAAAAGCTTGGAGTTCAAATTCAGCCTCACACGTCTGTCGTGTCCCACTCTAGTGTGATATAATTACTCTGCAGTTGTAACACCGCATAATAATGACACTGAAGTCTTACTGCAGCCTGTGATGGTAACACAGAGGCATGGATGCTGGACCGAGGGGTCAGGGGTCCACTTTGATGCTGAGGAGTTTTAAGAGTATTAAAAACTGGAGAGTAACATTCTACACTAATTTCTGAGCCAGAGCTGAATTTAGCAGGGCCCACAGTTTCAGTTAAGTTTGTGCTCGCTAAAGAATAGGGTGATAACATCTAATCAGCACATTGACACCCCATTTGGATATTCTGTATTTGCATTCATTTTCAGTGCATTCCCAAATTACCATAAATTCTTATCCTTTAGAGGTCAATAATGTGCCTAGGAGGGAAGCTTACATTCTGTACCCATGGGACCGGAAACTCATTTTAAACAGGAGTCTCCCTTTAAAATTGTGCCTGGCACACAATGCGGCCATGTTTTTTTCTCACATGCTTTGCAGCTGGCATGGAGGGAGGTGCAAATAACGCACGTGAGGTTTCACACAGATTTGAAAGGCAAATCTTCATGTGCTCTTTCACGCCTCCGACCTATCACTGTGCTTTTTCTCTGCATGGAGACTGATGCATGCAGCTAAACAGGCAGTGCACAGATTTTAACATAAATATCGGGAGAGGGAAGAATTTTCAAGGCAGCTTTTAACACGGATAAGCTCAATTCTCCCTTGTAAAAAGCTATGAATGTTACCCCCATATCATTTATGCCACTGCTTAGCACGCAGAGAGAAAGGCTTAACGCATGTGTGGTTAGCATTCCCTTAGCCTGAGACAGGATCAGCGCATTTGAGACCTACCGTACAACTAAGCATGTGGTGTTATTCATGCAGTGCAACAGAAAGACAGTGAGTTATTGCACCATGCTGTGAGATGTTTAGCACGTGTGTTATTCGTGCAGTGCAACAGAAAGACAGTCTGTATTATTGTACCATGCTGTGAGATGTTTAGCACGTGTGTTATTCGTGCAGTGCAATAGAAGGACAGTCTGTATTATCGCACCATGCTGTGAGATGTTTAGCACGTGTGTTATTCATGCAGTGCAATAGAAGGATAGTCTGTATTATTGCACCATGCTGTGAGATGTTTAGCACGTGTGTTATTCATGCAGTGTAACAGGACAGTCTGTATTATCGCACCATGCTGTGAGATGTTTAGCACGTGTGTTATTCGTGCAGTGCAATACAAGGATAGTCTGTATTATCGCACCATGCTGTGAGATGTTTAGCACGTGTGTTATTCGTGCAGTGTAATAGAAGGACAGTCTGTATTATTGCACCATGCCGTGAGATGTTTAGCACGTGTGTTATTCTTGCAGTGCAATAGAAGGATAGTCTCTATTATTGTACCATGCTGTGAGATGTTTAGCACGTGTGTTATTCGTGCAGTGTAATAGAAGGACAGTCTGTATTATTGTACCATGCTGTGAGATGTTTAGCACGTGTGTTATTCTTGCAGTGCAATAGAAGGATAGTCTCTATTATTGTACCATGCTGTGAGATGTTTAGCACGTGTGTTATTCGTGCAGTGCAATAGAAGGACAGTCTGTATTATTGTACCATGCTGTGAGATGTTTAGCACGTGTGTTATTCGTGCAGTGCAATAGAAGGACAGTGAGTTATTGTACCATGCTGTGAGATGTTTAGCACGTGTGTTATTCATGCAGTGCAATAGAAGGATAGTCTGTATTACAGCACCATGCTGTGAGATGTTTAGCACGTGTGTTATTCGTGCAGTGCAATAGAAGGACAGTCTGTATTATTGTACCATGCTGTGAGATGTTTAGCACGTGTGTTATTCGTGCAGTGCAATAGAAGGACAGTCTGTATTACTGCACCATGCTGTGAGATGTTTAGCACGTGTGTTATTCCTAGAGTGCAGGAGAAGGATAGTCTGTATTATCGCACCATGCTGTGAGATGTTTAGCACGTGTGTTATTCATGCAGTGTAACAGGACAGTCTGTATTATCGCACCATGCTGTGAGATGTTTAGCACATGTGTTATTCCTAGAGTGCAGGAGAAGGACAGTCTGTATTATCGCACCATACTGTGAGATGTTTAGCACGTGTGTTATTCGTGCAGTGCAATAGAAGGATAGTCTGTATTATTGCACCATGCTGTGAGATATTTAGCACGTGAGTTATTCGTGCAGTGCAATAGAAGGACAGTCTGTATTATTGTACCATGCTGTGAGATGTTTAGCACGTGTGTTATTCGTGCAGTGCAATAGAAGGACAGTCTGAATTACTGCACCATGCTGTGAGATGTTTAGCACGTGTGTTATTCATGCAGTGTAACAGGACAGTCTGTATTATCGCACCATGCTGTGAGATGTTTAGCACATGTGTTATTCCTAGAGTGCAGGAGAAGGACAGTCTGTATTATCGCACCATGCTGTGAGATATTTAGCACGTGTGTTATTCATGCAGTGTAATAGAAGGATAGTCTGTATTATTGTACCATGCTGTGAGATGTTTAGCACGTGTGTTATTCATGCAGTGTAATAGAAGGATAGTCTGTATTATTGTACCATGCTGTGAGATGTTTAGCACGTGTGTTATTCATGCAGTGTAATAGAAGGACAGTCTGTATTATTGTACCATGCTGTGAGATGTTTAGCACGTGTGTTATTCGTTCAGTGCAGGAGAAGAACAGTCTGTATTACTGCACCATGCTGTGAGATGTTTAGCACGTGTGTTATTCATGCAGTGCAATAGAAGGATAGTCTGTATTACTGCACCATGCTGTGAGATGTTTAGCACGTGTGTTATTCGTGCAGTGCAATACAAGGATAGTCTGTATTACAGCACCATGCTGTGAGATGTTTAGCACGTGTGTTATTCCTAGAGTGCAGGAGAAGGATAGACTGTATTATCGCACCATGCTGTGAGATGTTTAGCACGTGTGTTATTCATGCAGTGTAACAGGACAGTCTGTATTACTGCACCATGCTGTGAGATGTTTAGCACATGTGTTATTCATGCAGTGCAATAGAAGGATAGTCTCTATTATTGTACCATGCTGTGAGATGTTTAGCACGTGTGTTATTCTTGCAGTGCAATAGAAGGATAGTCTCTATTATTGTACCATGCTGTGAGATGTTTAGCACGTGTGTTATTCAGAGAGTGCAATAGAAGGATAGTCTCTATTATTGTACCATGCTGTGAGATGTTTAGCACGTGTGTTATTCGTGCAGTGCAATAGAAGGATAGTCTGTATTATTGTACCATGCTGAGAGATGTTTAGCACGTGTGTTATTCGTGCAGTGCAATACTATCGCACCATGCTGTGAGATGTTTAGCACGTGTGTTATTCGTGCAGTGTAACAGGACAGTCTGTATTATATTACCATGCTGTGAGATGTTTACCACGTGTGTTATTCGTGCAGTGCAATAGAAGGACAGTATGTATTATCGCACCATGCTGTGAGATGTTTAGCACGTGTGTTATTCGTGCAGTGTAACAGGACAGTCTGTATTATTGCACCATGCTGTGAGATGTTTAGCACGTGTGTTATTCGTGCAGTGCAATAGAAGGACAGTCTGTATTATCGCACCATGCTGTGAGATGTTTAGCACGTGTGTTATTCGTGCAGTGCAATAGAAGGACAGTCTGTATTATCGCACCATGCTGTGAGATGTTTAGCACGTGTGTTATTCGTGCAGTGCAATAGAAGCATAGTCTGTATTATCGCACCATGCTGTGGGATGTTTAGCACGTGTGTTATTCGTGCAGTGCAATAGAAGCATAGTCTGTATTATCGCACCATGCTGTGAGATGTTTAGCACGTGTGTTATTCGTGCAGTGCAATAGAAGCATAGTCTGTATTATCGCACCATGCTGTGAGATGTTTAGCACGTGTGTTATTCGTGCAGTGCAATAGAAGGATAGCCTGTATTATCGCACAATGCTGTGAGATGTTTAGCACGTGTGTTATTCGTGCAGTGCAATAGAAGGATAGTCTGTATTATCACACAATGCTGTGAGATGCTTAGCACGTGTGTTATTCGTGCAGTGCAATACAAGGATAGTCTGTATTATCGCACAATGCTGTGAGATGTTTAGCACGTGTGTTATTCGTGCAGTGCAATACAAGGATAGTCTGTATTATCGCACAATGCTGTGAGATGCTTAGCACGTGTGTTATTCGTGCAGTGCAATAGAAGGACAGTCTGTATTATCGTACCATGCTGTGAGATGTTTAGCACGAGTGTTATTCGTGCAGTGCAATAGAAGGACAGTCTGTATTATCGCACCATGCTGTGAGATGTTTAGCACGTGTGTTATTCGTGCAGTGCAATAGAAGGACAGTCTGTATTATCGCACCATGCTGTGAGATGTTTAGCACGTGTGTTATTCGTGCAGTGCAATAGAAGGACAGTCTGTATTATCGCACCATGCTGTGAGATGTTTAGCACGTGTGTTATTCGTGTAGTGCAATACAAGGATAGTCTGTATTACAGCACCATGCCGTGAGATGTTTAGCACGTGTGTTATTCATGCAGTGTAACAGGACAATCTGCATTAACGCACCTTCTTTTGAGATATTTTGTGCTCCTTGTTCAGAACGAAGACTCCTTTATCCACAGCCACAAAACCGACCCTGGCTTTGTGATCGCCTTTCACCTTCAGCTTCAGGGACTTGCCCGGTTCATGGATCCTGTTATCTGCGTCTGTTGCGCCAGTGACCACAAGCTGTTTGAAAGACAGTCAGACCTATTAGCTTGTCATTTGCGGGCAAAGCATTTCTCCTTTCTGTTTACAAGAAATCGTTTCGATCCGAAGAGGAAAATATGGGGAATTTGATTTCATGGACTGTTCCTCTTAGGCAGCCTTTGCTGTCTTGAATCTGGATTTTCAGGCACAGAACAGAAGGACTGGCGGCACAAATTTTTAAATGTGACTTATTTCGTTTCTACATGCCAGGGGTAACAACATGGGAGCACTTTACAAGAATAACACAGTATATACCTATAAACGTGGCACTTCTGAGCAGGGAAACAGCAGCTGCAATGCGTGTCCAATTTCCGCAGGCCTCCCGCGGCAGTAGAAAAGCAGCAGATTATCTACTCCCACGATTCAACCCACCCAGAAGTAATAGCCCTGGGAGCGCGGCCGCAACGTTGATACAGTCCCCCTCTCCCCTGCTGTAACCTAAGCATCCTTACCGTTCCCATGCAGGTGTCCTTGACATCCACCCAGACCGAGTCTGCCACAATCTCCTTCACGCCTCCTCTCTCCAGGTAGTAATAAGCCACGACACGGAAAGACGGGATGAACTGCGGAGTTATACTCAGGGTCATCGTGACAGGGTTTTGTCCAGGCAGCCTGGCCTGCCTTCCTGATTTAAGGATCTTCCCTTTATTCATTATCTGATGAAATGGAAAAACATCTTGAGGCCGGGGCAGGAGTTCCAAGCGTTGACTTTAAATCACCAAACGTCATCCCTCCTTCTACTGAGTCCTCTCCCAGTCCTGGCTCACTCGTGAGCTATCCCCTCAGGAATCACCCGGTGGGGCTCCCATCTCCGCTACCTTACACCATGAGGAAGGTGGGTGGGATGGGTCTGCTGACGTATTCTTGTGGTTTTCCAGAAAAAATGTAGGGATTGCAGGTGTTGGGCTCTGATATTATTACCACTGCTTAACATCTCTATAGCACTGCTCAACATACGCAGAGCTGCGCAAACACACGTAAGGGAAGGTCCCTACTCGGTAGAGCTTACAACCCAATCAAGACAAACATACAGGGCATAAAAGGCTTAGGGAATTTCATTTAGTAAGGTAGTGGATAAATTAACTCTTCTTTGCTACTGCAGCTTTCACCTGCTGAACTCCTGTGCGACTCTCACACGTCCTTACCAAGTAGGTGAAGTATTTGACTGAGTTCTGAGCACTCAGGTCATCATTCTTCATGTGGAAGTTCACCGGAAGGTTATTGCCGGGTCTCAGCTCTATGGCGGAGACCCCGATATGGAGGTAGTTCTTGGAGGCGGCTTGCGTTCTATAAGCTTCGGCCAACATGGACGCTACGGCCTGGCGATTTGGTGGCAACTTTGGAGAGTTGGTTCTAACCTGAAACACAGAAGAGGAAGCGATGGCAGAGGAAAGACATGCACAGGGACGGCCCCCGCCTCCACGTCCGGGTAGATAGCATACCCAACCCAACAGGGGCCTCCCCCCCTCCAACGAGTAATCTCTAAAACAAAACTGCATTTAACAGAAGGAGCCGGGGAGGCCTCTATCTCAGTTTGGGTGTTGCACATCCCTCAATGCACGTCAACCTTTACGTCTCTCATCAGTCCGCTGGAGAGGGGCTTAGAAATTTTTCCCCACATTTTAATAGATTCTTGGGGGCGATAGCTGTGATATATCAGACCTCCTGCTTTGCCAGAATTATTGGTGGTAGGGTGGCATACTCTAAATAATCACTACTATTACTTCTTTTGAAAGTTGTTATTGTTTTTTTAGTGGATGAGCGTTTGCAGAGTGATTTACCTCTCATTAACTGGCTGCCAGAAAGGTCTCCTCCCTCCACGCAGGATCTTCCCTGGGAGTACATTCGGGGGGGGGGGGGGGGGGGGAGTTAAGGTACGCACCTAGATGGCGTTTTCTAATCTTCACGTGCACTTTTGTAGCAAAATCCTACCCACCCTGTACCCAAGGACTGCCCATGACATGCGCCGCACCCTGTTCCATCACGCCCACGCTTTGTTTCCGTTCCTTAAGCAAATGTGCACACAGATCTCGTGCAACATCCCAACAACAGAAGGAGCACAGCTGGTGCTCTTCACCCTTCTCCAAGGTACTCAACGTATGCGTCAACTGTGCAGCCCGCACACTCACAGGAGCGTGAGGGGGTGCTTACGGTAATCTGTAGCTGGTTCACATTAGCCTGTGTGTTGATTGTCAGTTTGTGGTTCACATCTTCCTGAGTTGTTCCAGAAACCTGTCCATCATCGGTTTGTACTGGGATTCTGTGAGCAGGAGAGCCATCAGGATTGTTACGTAGACCTAAAATGAAGGTGGAATACCGTGAAGCATAGGTCACCTGCAGAGACTGGCATGGCTCCTGAGAGAGAAAAAGGGCCTCTGAGAACGGCAGCAAATCAAATTCTCTCTGTGCGTGATGCTCACTAGGGAGCACACAAGAATCATGTTCTGTATTACCCACAAAATCACAGTGTGTCGCACAAACCTCACACCTTCGCAGTACCACTGTGAGTCACAAACTCACAATTTTATCTCAGGGTCACAGTGTGTGTCACCACATTCAGACAGAAATGGGCAATGATTCTAGAAGGAGCTTCAGTAGGAAAACAAAGTATATAAAGTGAGACCAAAGGTTACCATAAGGTCAAAGGGCATGCCAGGCTTCATAAACTTGGGTGTTCTTGTAAAGAGGATTTTGTATGGTGAAGTCACAATTTGAATTCCTGTCCGTTCGGCTTCCACCATGTCACTTCCTGCAAAGAAACACATGCATTAAAAAAAAACCGGCAGAAGACTCTCCATGGAAGGAAGCATGTGGAAGGCTCTCTACCTTACTCCCCATGGAAGGAAGCATGTGGAAGACTCTCTACCTTACCCCTCATGGAAAGAAGCATGTGGAAGGCTCTCTACCTTACTCCCCATCGAAAGAAGCATGTGGAAGGCTCTCTCTCTTACTCCCCATGGAAGGAAGCATGTGGAAGGATCTCTACCTTACTCCCCATGGAAGGAAGCATGTGGAAGGCTCTCTATCTTACTCCTCATGGAAGAAGCATGTGAAGGCTCTCTACCTTACTCCTCATTTTATTTTATTTATTTAATATATTTCTATACCGGACTTCACGAATAGAATTCACATCAGGCCGGTTTACATGGAACTTAGGGGATGAACAAGTGTAACCAAAAACGAGAAGGCTGAATCAAG